>NW_014333088.1:136247-200387 GCF_000341935.2 Cephus cinctus | reverse complement strand
GGGGGGGGGGTGTTATAGAAAATAAATTTTTTTCGTTTTACAGTAACAGTTATGAATTTTCGTAATCCTTAAGGCGTCTCAGGTCATTACAAATAATCGAAAAAGTTTTCCACTAGGCCTAAGGTCGTATTTCTATATTGACCTGCAAGTAATGATGTGAACGAGCTTGACCTCACATATCGAGGTCAAGCTCAGGTACGGAAGGATAGAGTAAAAGGAGGTTGCTTAAGCATGTAAGTAAGACGATAAACGGGGAGTTAAAACTTGTCTGTCATATTGGATAAATTTTCGATGAAAAATTAGGTCAGTCACGTAACGTTCGACCCCGATGCCCCGGTCTTTTGTAAGACTTCACAGACAATTTAGTTAGTCGTCGAATTTTCGCTTGGCGTCGTCGCGACAGGAAAACGTCGAAGAAATTTTCCAAGATGCTACTCAGGGCGGGCATTCAGCGAAGACTCGTCATCGAGTCCAACTCGTCTCGGAACAATTCTCAATCTTCTCGAGGGTCATCTGGGAAATTACATTGTGAATCGTTTTGTCGTGTCCGTCAATAACACTACAATTGACATTTCTTTTTAGAAATTTCTTTCACCCGTTTATGGGTCGCTCGTTCTCTTCGTTGAAAATTGTCTGCCTTTTGTTTGCCTTGTTCCGTTTGCTTTTTGTATTGGCTCGTGACGTCACTTCGGGTCACGTAAGGTTAGGCTGTTTCACGTAAACAGATTCGTAGGATGTACAATGCGCTTGGGAGTCGCGAGGAAGGAGTTACGGGTCGCTCAGTCCAGTGACCCATTTTACCGAAAAAATCCCAAAGAAGCAGGCAGGAGACTCGGGAATTTCGGGCACGCTCGAGAAATTCGTTTTGCGGTTTTACGGTTTACGGTGACTTTCGGCGATAGCGTTCGTATTTAGCGCTCGGATCTGCGGCTGGTCCGACGAGACTTCCCGAACCGTCACTAACCGGTTATACCGAGCACTTTTGATGCGCTGACCTATTTTCTAGAAAATTCCCAAAGATATCTCTTCCGAGATTTAGAATCACATTGTGCACATAACTCGTAGCTCGATGTAGATTCTCCTGTTAATTCGCTCGTTTACGTCAGTGCAATGGGAGAGCATACGTATTCATAGGCAATTCCATATTATTTGCTTTTCATGAAGTTTTTACATCGCTCACCAGACATTCAGCCGAGAGATTAAATATTTTTCATTGTGCGAAAAGACGAATAATTTTACTCTAATCACGAAGCAGAGTACTCAGGAATATCTTTTTTTTAACAGAAAATTCATTTCAAACATTCAAATTCCGACGGTCGAGTCGAAAGAAATATTTTTCACCACACGGGGGTTTGTGTACTTGGCCTATATACGGATATATATAATATCATATACATATATATATATATATCTATACACAGTTACCACCTAAAAGTCAGAAGAGAGGGTGGTTACGGAATTCCGCAGATTCCAACAATTTCGATTAGACACGACCGACAGGAGCGAATTCACGGAATTCCAATTGTCTTGGTAGCTTCCGTCCCGAGTCACGTAATCGTAGTCACGTGACATTCATCCAATACGACACATGGGAATTGATATTATCAGTGGTATTGCTAAATTTTCTTTGACAATAGACACTACTCTTATCAAACTTGTATTATCATCATTGTCTTCCATTATTCGATGATTCGAATAAAGTGCTTTATTCTCAAATTACGTCAGACGAAATAAATTTCTTTTATAAGCAATACGGATTAATATTTTTAAGAAGGCGGAGTAATTGAAAGGGACGCCGGAATCTTTACGTTCTCTGCATTCCTTTCGCGTTTTCTTTTCTTTCGCTAATTTATTTATTTCTTTATTTTTTTTTGTTATTTTTACGTAAATTCACCTTTTCCCATTTCGATTCCTATCAATTCGTCGATTAACGTGAAATCGTAGTTCTTTCTTTCACACTTTGTGTCCGCATAGAAATTTCCTGAGTTTATATATGTTTATATATATATATATATATATATGTTTTATTCATCTACTCTTCCATTAGCCACGATCGTGCGATTCCCATCAGTGTGAATTCTTTCACTGCAATCTGCAGGTATTAGTTGTTTACGAGGGTTTCCTTCGTTTCGAGCACTTTTTTTTTTCAATTTCCTAGCTCACTCTTGTGCATCAACGTGAAATCGATTCGTAATCAATTGGCGAGCCGTTTTCCTGGGTTCGTAACTTCTGCCATTAATTCTGCGCGAAGGACTCGCGATATCTTGCGGAAATTTTCGAGATATCCTTAGAAGGTGGTACAAGCGCAAGCGGAAAGTTATAACGGGATTTGATAAAAATTAAGATGGACTAATTGCACGAAGAAGATATAGCGTAAACGTGATATATGGATTAAAAGCAGTACAACGAGCGCAGACTGTGAAATTAGAGAGAGGGGCAAGAGGGGGGAGAGAATAAAGGTTTTTGGGTGTTGGCGCGACTCAAGTATGGTAAGCGGAAAGTCGAGAGAATGCAAAAGCATTAAACTAGAGATCCACCGGAATCTTATTTTCCAGGCAAATTCACTCAAACTCAATTTAGACTCTCGAGCCTCACGCGATTTAACAAACTTGTTTCCTGAGCTTGCATTGTTATTGCAAAGCGAATTCCCATTCTCCCACGACGATTGCACTTGTTAATTATCGAATATTGAATTTTTATGCCGTGCGATAACGGTACTGTAACGCAGTCACGGAAAACCTCAAATCATGAAAACGGTCTCGAAAGCCAAACTGCGAGACGTATCAAAGTTTTCGTATCCCGATCCGTGAAATTATGATAAAAAAAAAAAAAAATAATTTCAAAAGGACAAAGAGGCGAATAAGAAGAAGAAATTCACGAACATTCTATACCCGTGGCGGGGAATTAAAAACGCAGAAAGCCGGAGCTCCTCGTTACACGCGACAAAAGAATTTAATTAAGCGACCAGTAATTAGCTCTCGCCAAGAGAGCGAATTACCTGTAATTAGCCAGTATTTGCATTCCCCGAGTAGTGACGCGATGAGTATCCGTGGTATAATCGAGAGCGGTAGGTAGAGCAGCCGTGGAGCCGTTATCGGTCAAAGGTGAAAGTCGTGTACGAGTCAAGTGGCGATCTGCGAATGAGAGAGGAGTCGGACAGCGATGACGTAACGAGCAGCTGCAACTGCCTGGGTGTAATTTCGGTTAAAAGTGAATTCCCTGTTCGCAGGAATGGATCGACGTGAACATGTGCTGGAACACCTCGGAATACGGAGAAGTGAGCGATCTCAGGATACCGCCTCACAGACTCTGGAAACCAGATGTTCTCATGTACAACAGGTAAGACATCATTCATCCAAATGGACGTGCCATGATCACGTGACTAGATGCTTAGATAAGCATATACTCTATGCAACTGCAATCTACCTATCTGTGTATCCAAGTCTCTATGCAACTGCAGTTGCACGCAGGGATTCCGAAGACTTGCAGAATTTGACGTTGATAGCTATGATATCTTTTTTAAATTCACTCATGCGGCTTGTCATTCAGTCTGATGGAGAGCCGAGAGAGGAGGAAAAGCGGCTTTGGTTCCTTTTTTTTTTTTTTTTGTAAAAACTTATTTTTCAAATTTTCAAAACAGTATCAGCCCTTCCCTCACTCCTGGCATCGATCTCCGTGCATGAACTGGTGCATTCGGGCACGTGTGCCGGGGCTTGGTTTCGAAGGGTTGGTTTGATTAAAAATGGGTGAATGCAGATTGGAAAGTCAGTCATTGCAGCCAAAGCGTTTCTCTCTCCTCGCGGTAAAGTAGGGTGTGGACTCTGCCAATGCGGATGCAACTGCTACTGCAATAGCGAGCGCAGCTGCGGCTGCAGTCACGGATGCAGACTTGCCGAGATAGTAGTTGGGAATGAAGGTGAGCACAACAATGACAGGCAAAACAAGGGAAATGCACTTTGGGGAGGCCGTGCGCCTCGTGGACAAAGGAAACCAAAGGGAGGTGGATGGGTGGTTGGATGGGTGGTAGTGGAGAAAAAAAAGAAGAAAAAGAAATAGAGAAAAGGAAATATAAAGCGAAGACTGAAAAACGCCGAAAGGCGAAATACTTGGCGCGTTATCGACACCATTCGATAACCATACCTACTGGCTTTGCAATTTCTTTTCTTTTCTTTTTGCGACTGATTTGTGCTTAAAAAATGGTCGTTCACTGTTTACATATTTCTTGTTTAATTACAAGTCTTTAATGATACATTGTGCATTACCTAATTCTTCTTTTTTATTCTGCTGAAGCAAGCGTGCGATCATTTATTTTTATTTTTGTAAAACTGCAGACGGCTGATTGCTGCTATCTGTCGCAACTGCAATATCCACGGCATTATCCACTTTTGGCACCGGTCCCATGATCGATCCGCAGCTGCATTTCATTTCCATCAATTTGATCAACGTATTGCGAGCGCACGTTAATTTTCCATTTGTAATGTTCGTTGAGCGTTGCTTTTGTTTTTGTTCGTCATAGACAGTGGGCCAGTTGCATGGCCACGGATAAAACCCCGTTAACAGATGCATCTCCCAAGTGCATCCGCAGCTCGACGCCATTCTTGCTTCTGCGCTCGATTACTTTGGTAATTTTACCGCATAAACAACCGCAGTGTATAATGGGAACACACGGCTGTTTAACTTCGAAATATGACCCGCTGATTACTCGCATAGGTCACTTGTAATTTCCAACAATTACAATTGTATTTTCACGCGTTAAAATAATTGGTCGACTTAGTCCCGAATGAAGATAACCGAGGTCCGGTTTAATTTTATTAATTGTTTTTTTTTTTTTTTTTTTTTTTATGACGTTAGCCTAACTAGCGCATCGTTAAGCCAGCATTGCCGTTGCGCGATATAGCTGCTAATAAATTGATGTTTCACAATTAATATATTATATAATGTTCGCAATCGCAATTCAGTCTCGGGACTCGTTTTTTTTTTTAATTTTTTTTTTTTTTTTTTTTTTTTTACTATGACGTTAGCCTAACTAGCGCATCGTTAAGCCAGCATTGCCGTTGCGCGATATAGCTGCTAATAAATTGATGTTTCACAATTAATATATTATATAATGTTCGCAATCGCAATTCAGTCTCGGGACTCGATTTGTGGAATCTTCAGTGCTATTTCATTCGCCGAAGATTTTCTCAGGGACGAACGAATAATGGTGCACTGATGTGATTTTCTAGAAAGGGGTTAGGACTTAGGTTATCGTAGGTTAGGATAGGCCCGTTCCGCTTAATACATGACAAAATGAGTTTACATTGGCTAGGATGGCTCGACTGCATAGGAGACTTGGATTGGCGCCAAAGGCAATATGCATTAGCCATCACGTGTATTTGAAATGCAAGCCAAAGCAGATTAAGTTCATGTTTGCTGATACATAATGAACGGCCGTTGGTGCATTCTACCAACTATTCCTCGTGACCTTTTATGGAATTTCGGCTGCCAAACCTGGAACGCGTATTGCATATCCCAACGAATTTAGGTTAGGTATGTAACTGGCGTCGCAGACAGTTACCCCAGTGCTGACATAACCTCACCGCGGCGTCTACCGATAATCAAAGGTGGTTCGTTCGGAGCCAAATGTTCTTTTTGAATTGTTATTTGAGCTGGTGCACTATGAAGATTCAATCCTTTCTCGAACTAATTTATATCTTAATTCGTTGCTTTTAACAGCAAAATGCTCAAGGAACTCAAAGTGGAGTAAATAAGGATTGATAAAGTATTTTTTTACAACTCCATCAGAGAGAGCATGCTCGTGGATATTCGTGACGTTTTAGATATTATTCGGGCATTGATTTAGGTCTTTTGTCGGTACTGAATGTGCGTAATATTTTACTTCGTTAATTTTGTCGTATCTGACGCATTTGTTGTGTACATTTTTTTTTGTTACTATACAATAAATCGTTATATGACAATATACAAATTTTGTATAGCACTGTCAAGCAATTGTCTTTACCATTGGATTTCACGCTTTGGTCCTGAATGATTATACACGCGAGTTACCGACCGAGGGTAATTGTTGTTAATAGAATCCTACTGCTACAATTCAGTGCTATAATTCATCTTGGATTCTATCCTATTCAATTTTTATACCGATCGTTGCTTAGACTGTCGTATTGGAACTCTGTAAACAGACTCCCTTGCACCAGAGAGGGACGAGACTGCGTTTCGAAGTATTGGGTTCAATTTAATTAATTTAAAAAAAAAATATCGTGTAGACCGTGGAATGTTGTTCTCGCACTGAAGTATGCTGATTAATTAAGCAGCTATTAAACTGCAGATAAAATTTTTAGGATACGTATAATAGAAAGATTTTTTCTACTGGCTGGATGTTTCCTTTTCATATAACAGCAATTGAATTCGAAAAATCAGTCGTTGTCAAATGTCAAAATCAGCTGTGTCAATTATATTCTTTAATGATAACTTTATAATATGCCGAATTTTAATACGCGTCAATGACAAAAGTAAGACCGCAGATATCGAAGAAAGTTTTTTAACTTCAACATTGCAGTGTATTATATAGAAATATATATAAATTTAATGAATAAATATTCCTATAAGAAAATGATAATATTGTCGCTGTTCTTGGCGATACCACCTACTGTTTATGGTATTGTACTGGTAGCAGTGTAGTGATACTAGTGCCGATAAAATAGCAGCAACTTTGGGCGGGTCCAAATCATCCTCCTTCATCCCGGTGTATAAAGGAGATAAAAGTGGGATCCTGGGACGCCGTGTAGCTGGGGACAGGCTAGATTCTAAAAGAATGAAATAACGGATTGGATTGCGGCCAACTGGCTAGACTCCAACCAATCCTAACCGGTCCAGGATGCAGGGTCGTATCAAGTATGGGGGTTCAAAATGGCCCGGCACAACCACTCGAGCATAATGCTGCACAGACGTGTGTGTGTGTATATATATATATATTTCAAAGCGTTTATACACGTGTAGGTGGCAGCACCATTGCACTGTAATGTACTAGCACTCCACTGCGCTATTCTACTAGTATATTTCTATGAAGTAACATTGAGAAAATCCCTATTCCTTTCTGTCTCTTGTACTTTGCTTTGGATATCACTACGTGCATAACTTCATGGATCTTTTAGCGACTGACCTATGATTTCTTCTGTATTATATTTTTCATTTCGTGCTATGATCTTAACGCTATCTTCCTCGTATGCTCCTGTCAGTTACATACACATTTTTATACATGCTCCTGATATTACTATGATATCGATTTACAGCATCTTGATCGATCCTGTAATCGATTGATTTCTTGAGAAACAATAAAAAATTAGTAATACCACCGGAATATAACAGGTTTTTCACACTATTGCATCGTATGATATTTACTTCTTTATAGAGGAATCTTTGAAATTTACTGATACGTATTTCAATAAATTTCTCGAAGCTTGTGGAATTTCGACGTTACAGTCCAGTTTAAAAATATGGAATTTATTAATGCGTTATGTCTAGTGGATATATTGATGGGTTATCGGCTATCTGCGAAAATAACTGAACGTCCCTTATCGGCGTTGAGCCGTCAATGCATTTAATCGTTTTAAATATAATTAGCAAATCCTCGTTGGACTGCCAATAGTAAGAGCAATGATTGCATATCGTCAGAGTATGCACATATGGGGCAATTTATTGCTCATGTTACATCTACTGGTCTTTCGATATATTCAATATATCTTATTGTCAGACACCCTATGCAATAAAGAGCTAATAATGCACTCGACTTGTTTCGTTTGATAATCAATCGGTCAGCTCAGCGACTGAAGCTTCGAACCCTTGTGAACTGTAGAGTGACGCAATCCGATGATTATCGTCTCGATATTATCGAGGGACTGTTCGATCGATTTAATTAATAAAGCTTCTGTGATCGTTTCAGCGCCGACGAAGGATTCGACGGCACTTATCCAACGAACGTCGTCGTCAAGAACAATGGAACCTGCTTATACGTGCCACCCGGTATATTCAAGAGCACTTGCAAGATAGACATCACCTGGTTCCCCTTTGACGATCAGCGCTGCGAGATGAAATTCGGTTCCTGGACCTATAATGGCTTTCAGGTATTCACTTAAATCATACCGATCCATACGATCCTTGATACAACAGTCTGTCCGATCTCTTAGCGTAACGTGTGATCTTTCAATTTCAGTTGGATCTGCAATTACAGGACGATGCTGGTGGTGATATAACTAGTTTCATAACGAACGGGGAATGGGATCTTTTGGGTAAATGCGGAGTCTGCAAATTTCATTATACTCATATGTGTACATGCGTGCATGTACGCGTATTGACGTACGAAAAGTCTAATTTGCTAATAACTCGTATGCTTATCGTGATAAAAATACTTGACAGTGATATATATATATGGGAATGAGATTTTTTGAAAAGTCATTATATCCTCTAAATGATTTCAGGTGTGCCTGGCAAGAGGAACGAGATTTATTATAATTGCTGCCCGGAACCGTATATCGACATAACATTTGTGGTTATAATTAGACGTCGTACACTTTATTACTTCTTTAATCTGATTGTACCCTGCGTCCTGATCGCGAGTATGGCTGTTCTGGGTTTTACACTACCACCTGATTCCGGCGAGAAATTATCACTTGGTACGTTGGAAGGATGAGCTTCGTGTTATTCTTGTCTTTTTTTTTATTACTCTTGAATAATAACTGTTACGCATAAGTCATTTTCTTGGTTCTATTCTCCACGGTTATTTTTCTTGTTGATACTTCTACTCGTTATGGAAACGAACGTATTAAGTCCTACGGTTGACTAGCTAATCCGTTAGCCAGCTCCAACAGTTTGAAGTCCGACAGGCTGCCGCAACGTTGACCACTTCTACTTGAGCACAAAGTTTACTCATGTTATATCCTACTCAGAAAGAGTTCCTAAAGCTCGCAGAAACCCAACAATAATTATACCGTCACGTCATGCACACAACTAACTACTAGAACACTGATGACCCAACGAAGCTGCTTTATGGAACTATCATACTAATGAGGAATTCTTGGAGTCCATATGACATAAATTACTTGTCCTTTTGTAGTCATTTAAAATATATATATTTTCAAGTTAAGGGCATGTTCTACACTTGCGATAATTAAGTAAGAAACTGCGATTACCTCTTAAGTAAAGAGATTGTGTATGTCGTCTTTTAGGTGTAACCATTCTGCTCTCTTTGACGGTGTTCTTGAATATGGTGGCTGAAACAATGCCAGCGACGTCGGATGCTGTGCCGTTACTAGGTGAGTTAAGGACTGGACTTGAAATATGGAAATTTCCAACAAAAAGAGACGCGGAGGAAGGGTTGGGGAGAATGAGAAAAAACGTAATGACGAGTAAAAAAATTCGTGCCGTGCCAACCATATGGATCCTTGACTGTCTCCTTCAAACAATAGGGATACTTCTTATACTTCTTGCTCTTCTACTAGCCCTCTTCTTCTGGAGGAGACACGAGGCAAATGATAGTGCCTATCTTTTTCACTATATCACTGTGCTCCAGAGAATTACTATCATTACTATCATCAGCAAGTCCTTCCGAGACTTTACTAGTATGCTCTTCTAGCTAGTCCTTGAAAAGGGTCTCGCATTTTTGTTCTGCTCTTAGTAATGGCTCTGCGAATCTATTAACTTTTTTCTTTTAATTGGTTCTTTTTTCTTTTTATGGAAAATTCGTTGAAAATTGATATTCGCGTATGTTATCTGTCTAAAGTGAAAATCGTTATTTTCAGGAACTTATTTCAACTGTATAATGTTTATGGTGGCCAGCAGTGTGGTCAGTACTATTCTCATATTAAATTATCATCATCGGAATGCAGACACCCACGAAATGTCTGAATGGGTAAATATATGTTTTTAATTGACGTAAACTGTATTTATAAGTGTCTAAGGAACATTGTGCATGGAAGTGTTTTATGCATTTGCCATAGCCAGGAAAATCTGTTCATTCCTATATTTTAAAGCACAAAATTAATGCTTTATGATTTTTATTTTTAGGTAAGGGTTGTTTTCCTATATTGGCTGCCCTGCATGTTAGGCATGTCGAGACCGATTGAGAAAGAGGAGAAGGATGCTCAAAAATCTCAAAAACCTTCTCCTGTTACCGGTAAATAAATATTATTTTTGCCTACCAAAAAAGAACAAGGTGTGAAATATATTTTTATTGACTCGCGGTTGTCCTCTTGTCGTTTCAGGTACCAGCAAGGCATACGGCGACCTGGAACTTCATCAGCGTAGTAGCAAGTCTTTACTAGCGAACGTGTTAGATCTGGAGGACAACGCATTGGCCTCCCACAATAATTTACTGAACAATGTCTATAGTACACCAGGGCCGCATCACCATACAATGGGCCATGGGCATAGTCATATCCACACGACGCCCCATCATCACCATAGCCACGCAGCGACAACGCCGCATCATCAACATTCTACGCCGTTGCCTCACTCTTCCTATCCCGGTCATCAAGTTGGTCATACTCCGCATCACCATCAACATCCTCCGGAGGCAGCTGCGCCCCAGGTTGAGACTATTTTGCAGAGCGCCTGTTTCTGTGCCAGATACGAGCTCATACTTATACTCAAGGAGATCAAGGTAATTTTATAGTTTCTCCATTATTGATCAATTGGTTCTATATTTAGTTTATTATGATAGAGATTCGTGTAAATATAATACATGGCTTCAGAATTTAACGAGAAAAGAGGAGGAAGCGGGAGAGTGGGAAGAATTCGCGACACTATCTATAGGTAGTAGGAATTAAATTTAACATTTTTCACGAAATAGCTACATACACTATGTTCAACATATAACAGTTAAATACAAAACTATTGTGATCGACCCACAACTGTAAATTCAAATTCAGAAGACTTTTTCTTACTAAATATCATAACGTGTTCCTTTAGAGTCGTGATCTATTGCTATGGACATTTTCTTCTGATTTAAGCTATTATTTTCCTCCAACATTAGAGATACAGGTAATTGAGTGATTGAGCTGATCTTCAGGATTTTTTGACTTGGGGTATTGCTTCGCTATGCTAATCTATCTGGGTAACTTGGTAAAATCACCAGCGGTTTGCTGACTCTTCGGAAACTTGGTTTCGCTATTATACGAATGTTTGGGAAGGCTTATTACTTTTTGAGCTGCGCTGATACAGCCAAGTCAAACATCGAAGAACCTTTCCAGTTGGCAATTGCTCTCTGAATAAGGAAACGACTGTTATTACCTCTTTCTCTTAAGTATCGACTAATTTGACATGGGCTTATTAGTAGTCGTGAACAATTCTTGAATCCGATTGTAACGGAACAATAAAATGATAGTTAGAGGATTTTGATTTCAATCAAGCAAACTATGGCAAACCTTACTTACGTAATTGGCTGGCTTCAGCCAACATATGCTTATCTAATGCAATTCCTTAATTCGTCACGGACGTAACTCGAACGGTCAGGGGTTCGAGAAACTATTAAAAAGAAGCGTACTTTTTAAAATATCTTTAAAAGCGCTGTCATGTATATCATAAACATTAAAAGGTGTTCAAATGTCTTAAAAGATATCGTGAACGTTTCAGACATATTTTTGTGCATTATGAAAAGGATACCTTTTTCGAGCACCTCAAACGTGCCTGTATCATTTGTTGTTTTGGTACTATGGCGATAGATAAATTAAATGCAGCTCTACATTGAGGCTTTAAGGTAATCTGAGAATATTGTTATTTCCCAGATAATCACCGACAAACTGAAGAACGACGACCTGGACACAAAGGTGACAAATGACTGGAAATTTGCGGCGATGGTGATCGACAGGATGTGCCTAATCATTTTTACTCTGTTCACCATCATCGCAACTATCACCGTCCTACTCTCAGCGCCGCATATAATCGTCACGTGATTTGTAAAGTTTAATTTACGTAGTGTGCACGTGGTCACGTGTCGTCATCACGCGAGCGAGGACGAAGTGATGATGGGGATGATTAGAGAATTCGTAAGAGGGGGAATGAGAGATGGGAGAATCGGAAAGAAGAAAAGAAAACGGAAGAGTCGATGCATATAATGGAAGAGGATCATGGAATTTTCAAATTTTCCTACTTTCGACAATGCAAAAGTGTTTTACTGCTGTCAGTCCGTGAGAAAATATGAGAACAAACTAGAAGCAGAAAAGTGGGATTAGAAATTGAAGCAATACGTATGCACTTCGTCTCACGAGATTTTCATTCAATAGGCAAAAAAGAAATGATAAAATACTATGAAAACGCTTTAGCAATATGTATTTAAAGAACCGAAATGAACGTAGTAGTGTTATACCTACAGGCAGATGACACACTGTCGTCCTGTGGACACGTTGCTGCGGTTTTGTGGTTAGGGTTGCATGCGTGCATTTCTTGCATAACCTACCAGATGCAATATTTTAAATGCATGTAACTCAATTGACGCATTAAATCCGCAGCTTCGTACCACACGCAGATGCGTGACACGCGTGACGTATCGTATACGTATATGTGTATCATAGTGTATATCATCAGGACTATGCTATATTTGGCGATTTGAAAAATTCTCTATTATAAAATTAAGTGTTGTAACAGTGTACGGGAGATTGGTTCGATGATTGAACAGCATTCGCGCTATGTATAATTATTGAATTTATATTTAAAAATTTCGTATATTGTCTATATAATTACACGGAATACTATTTCTACCTCATTTAAAAAGTGCAGCCATTTTTATGCTAAATAATCTTGAAATTTTCCAACATCCAATGTATCCCGTGCATGTATACGTTACGATACACTTGCGTGTTAGTATTAAATAGGGAGTAGGAGGTGTCCGAAGAATTTCTTACTAAAGAATTGATTTTTTGCAAGCTATTACGCGAGATGAGAATCTCTGGCTATTTGCGCGAGTGTGTGCCTGTGTGTGCGTTCGAGCGCGTGCGTGCGTATTTGTGTGTGCTTGTGAGTTATATGTTTGCATCTTCTTTTAATTTCATAGTTACCGAAAGTGTTTTTGCTTTTATTTTTATATTCTGTTCTTTTTGGTTGTTTTTTTTTTTTGGGTTCTTTATACGCTGGTTATCCATTCCTTTTTTGACTCGCTTTCTTCGATCGCACACGTGTATAGAATAACAACGGAGCTCTGTTGATTTTGCGTAATTGGGGGGCAGAATCATTTTACCCATATGAAATGAGAGAGCAGCAACAGCAGAAGGAAATCTGGAAAAACGGAAAATAATTAACGATAATTAATTAATTAATTATATTAAATATATATATGCAAAGCGCACACATTATACTCTCAATGACACAATGAACTGCCAAGGTGATTCAAATGCCAGTGAATTTTATTATCCGTATCACTAGTATGTACGTAAATGAAAGACACAGGACTTATTGACCGCGAATTAAAGATGAAGGTGTCGATGATATTGAGATGCTGGACGAAGATAGAATGAGGAAGAAATGTAAAAACAGGAAACCGGAATGAAAATAAATTACACTACATACACGTGGATAGACGTACAATTGTACACATACATACACGCAGACATATTCATACGAAAAATATATACATAATGCGGTTATATAGGGTGGCGTGGACTTCATAATTTTTTTTATTGGTTTCTTGGTTTTTAATAAGAAAATTTAAACAATCGGAGCACCGATTATAGTTGGCTCGCGGGTATTTTGGGCCTTAGTAACTCTCGTTGACTGAGAAAAGTTTTATGCCAATATTTCTAATTGTTACGGCGGAGGGAATTTTTTAAAGAATTTCAAAGTATTTTTTTCCCCCCTTAACCCTTAAAGTGTGTGGTGGAGTATCGGACACACCAACATGCACGTTTTTGTTCGAATAACGATAAATGTTGGGGCAATCATTTCATCGTTCTACATATCTGTCGCTTCTGTTGCTGTTTTCGTCTGTTCATTTCGCGTTTCTAAGGATTTATATTAATTTTACTATGTGTATTTATATAATCGTCCCATAATTTATAGTTTAAATGTTTTCTTTATTTCTTTTTTTTTGGGTTCGGAGAACCCCGCCACACATTTTACGTAATTATTTTTACCACACTGGCGAAGGGTTAAGTAATTTTACAATTCACGCTACTTGTTTAGATTAATGGGTCACTTCTCTGTCTTTTTAAACTTTTAAATAAAGAATACAAATGTAGAAATTCGTTCATTTACTTGTAAACGAAATTTCATTCAATATCTATTTTTGGCCATTTTGGTTTTACAAAGAATGCAATTTCAGAATAATTTTTGACGTTGTACTAATTTCGACAAATTTATGCTATATTACAAATTAAAAGCAAGGATTTGTTCGAATTTCGTAAGCGAACAGATTATCAGGACTGTTGAAAATTCAAAACTAGTTTGAAGACAGGGAGGTTATCCAAGAAATTTTGAATTTCAAGTACGTTTGGCCATCGGCAATGACGCGACAACCAATCACGTTATCTCTTAAATAAAATATTAAAAGTTATACCTTAATGTTTAAAATGAAAAAAAAAAAAAAGAAAAATAATAAGTCTTATGAAAGACAGAAGTTAAAAATTTGAGGAGTGCTAAAAAGGAAGTAGAGAGGAAATGAAAAATATTTAATAAAAGCTATTAATAATATCAATAGTAGTATTAGACGGAAGGTATAATGAGGGTGAAAATAAAGCTGAAGAAGGCAAGGAAATATTGCGAATTAACGTTGTTGATGATAAAATGTTACAAATAAAAAAATAAACGATAAAAAACGTAGAAGTGTGCGTTTTAAACGGTTGTAAGATATAAAATGTGAAAGTTACAATAATTTCGGAAAAAGTTTTAGATTGTTGCGCAACAAAGGCAGATAGTAAGAGAGTGAAGTAAAAAGTTAAGAATGAGAATAGCCATGTGGAAAAATACAACTGGGGTCGTGCTCTGGTCAAAAGCATTTCACTTACGTCAGTTTGCAATTCAGTGTATGAAATTTTGATGTCAACAGTGAGGGCTACGTTTTGCAAGTGTAACTAATTGTGTCTACTGAAGGACATATTGAAAATGTGGAAACACGGATATTTTTTTGTCATAAATTTGGAACTTTAAACGTTTGATTCCTTAAAATTCTATAAATTATCGAAAACTTTTTCTTCGTTTTGTATACACTAGCATTGTCGATGGTCTTCGAATCTCTGATCTAATAACTGTGAAGGGAGTAGTAGAAGGGCAGCTCTTCTACGTTTCTTCTCGTTTTGCGAACGGAGGGTGTGCATGAGAAATGGAATTAGTAAATTTATTATTTATAGAAGCCTTACCGTTAGGAACGTACACATTGCGAAACAAAGCAGATATTATTCTTGTACGGAATCTAAAATAGTAAAGTACGAAAACGGAACGGTTCTCTTAAATCAAAACGAATGATATAAAACAATGAAATTTGAAATTCTATTCGTATCAGAAAATTCGTAAAAAAATGTAATTTACTTCAATGCATTTATTATATAGCTTTTCTCATATCAGACAAACGAGTCACATTGGTGTCAAAATTCGGATAACCAGACGTTCGCTCGACATAACCAATCAACGATTTGGTTTTCTAAGTATTTTGACTATTACGAGTCGTCTAATAAATCTAGGAAGTTCGCTTGTAAAACTTCCTTATATTCCGTACGGTAATGAGTAATCAATGGAAGTTATTGACTTCTTCGTGCGTGTTTTTCTTTGACAAATTATTCAACGATCCCTAATCGGTGGACTTCTAAACGCATGAGTGCACATGTGGTCGCGACTGAGTATTTTCACGAGTTATAATCCTTTGCGAGACTCGTAGTAATTTTTCTTGCAGCGGCAAAGACGTTTTATTTCTTTTTCGCCATTATTGTTGAGGAGAATTTACAAGACTTTGCGACCAGAAAATAAATATACATACAGACCGTCCGAAAAGTCCCGTATGAGAATTCAGAAGTCAATGGTACATATAAAATTGAAAAATTTTAATCGGTTTTAAAGAAAGTTGCAATTAAATACTGAAAATTTCCACCAATCAAATAAAAATGAGGAAATGCTATGCCAATTCGATGCTGTAATAATTTTTGTCGATCAGCTAACGCTCTTGATTGGTGAAAATTTTCAATTTTTAATTTCAATTTCAATCAATAAAAATGTTTTAATTATGCAAATACCGCTTTCTTCAGAATTTTACGACGACTCCAGTGGTATATGTATATCTGATATCGAACTTTTCGTACACCCTGTATATAGGAGCTTCTTTAATTTCGTACAACTGGCTGTCATTGAGTATGAGAAGGAAAAGTGTTGTTGGTAGGACAAAAAGAAATACCGAGGAAGGTAACGGAATGGGAGGCAATAAATGAGATGGATTAAAAAAGTTTCTGAATTAAAAAAATCGAACTATAAAACATGTACCGCTAAACATAATCTATACATATTTAAACTATCGAATGCTAAATAAATAACAATGAGAATCGTATGCGTATTGTTAAATGCAAAAGGCGAAACGTGAAATAATGAATGAGAAGGAGAAATAATCGACATAAGGCGAAAAAAATACGACAAACTCGTTAACTCGATGATCAATAATCAATAATCGAGTACTCAAATGAGAAATGAAAAAAAAAAGTGCTAGCATATATCCGATACTAGCGGCGTAGGTAGCGTTAATAATTAAACTTTGACAGTAATTCCTAGGAGGTGGTTTTACGGTAGATGATTTAGGTAGAGTTTAGGGTCGAACTTTATCCAGGTCACTTTCTCTCTAAACCAAAGAATACCAAATGGTGAGGATGCTAATGTTGACATTTTTTGAAAATATCCCCTAAAGTTGGAAATTTTCTAAAAAGGCTATTCGAGTGAATGATGGAAAGGGTTTGTCGAAGGTATTTGGAAAATAATTGCAAGTGATATCAACAATAATAACGATAACGAAATGATAAAAAGGAAAATTTTTTTTTCTAAACGACATAAATATAAACAACGTATTCCACTGAATATACAGGGTGTTCGTTATGAAACGCACTGTAGTAACACCGTTGCATTCCTTGTCAAATTCTAATGAATACGTGTATTTTCATTTTTTATTTCATATATCAAAATTTCGAGATAATCAAAGTTGAAGTTGCAGTAGTGCGACCAATCAGAACGCGTTGAAACGGAGCGTAGATGACGTCGCAAGGCAGCCCGCAAGGCCTGCTTACACTAGGCCAATAACACTAAGAGTAACGTCGTAGTCTTCCTGTTTATCTGCATGTTATTGAGTGAGATGCAAGAGACGATATTCTTAGTGTTATCGGCCTAGTGTAAGCAGGCCTTGTGGGCTAACTCGCGACGTCATCTACGTTCCGTTTAAATGCGTTCTGATTGGTCGCATTACTGCAACTTCAACCTTGATTATCTCGAAATTTTGATATATGAAATAAAAAATGAAAATACACGTATTCCTTAGAATTTGACAAAGAATGCAACGGTGTTAGTACAGTGCGTTTCATAACGAACACCTTGTATATATCCTTTGCATATCCGGTGGGACATTTTATAGATATTGTATATTCCATAAATGTCTAATGGATATTAAGTGGATATAATATTCTTTTGCATGGATCCGAATACAGTGTGTTTTATCAGAGGGATTTTCTGTGAGGACTTTTACATCAACAGTATAGTAAAATATAAATAAATAAAAAAAAAGAATGAAAGAACAATGTAATGAAATATATAAAACATTTTTCGTAATTTAGTAAATTTACTGGAAACAGTTGATTAATCAATATTATACATTAACAATTTTTGCTTCATATAAATCGGATGCAAAGTTATGTTATGCCGTAAATATGGCTAGATATATGATAACAGTGAATAAGACAAATGGGAAGGAAAGTTATGTTTGTTATGTTCCCCAAGTATCGTCCTCGCTAAAACGCCCTGTATGATACAATTATGACGAAGAATATACGAGAGAATGCATGATGGAAAGAGAACGTGCGCGTAAGAAAAAGAGCGAGAGCGAAAGAGAGAAAGAGAGAGAAAGAGGAAAAAAAATACTTGTATGTATGTACGGACAACTCAGTCTAACTCTTCCGTACTTTTATCCTCTATACTTTAAAACGAAAAGATCGTCACGAGTTCTACAGGTCGTTCCAACAGTCCCATACTAAACTTAAAAGAGTTTGCCATCGCTATATACGAGATCGTAGTTGTTATGGGTAACTCAAATTATGGCGCGCTGCTCTTTTTTTAGAAATAACGGTCAACGCCATCTGGCGCTCGTGCGGCGAGAACTTGTGCTGCCATCTTGCGTCTATATGCGCGAATTAATATAGGTTAAATATTAAACGAATTACAAGTAATCTTTCGGCTTGTATGTATGCCTGGTTATCAATAACCTTAATGTAACGAAACAAAGATAATCGACCAGTCATGTGCATAACGTGCTCCTTAGATTATTTTTATGGATGCACATTTGTAAGTCGCTCATTTTTTTTTTTTTACGTTACGTCATATGTACATCTACAGCTATCGGCAAGCACGCTTAAGTTATCTGTACTTGAACCGATTCAGTGGGCTCGGCTAATAATTTTTCTACTTTTCCTCCTAATTAAAATTATACTTTTGGCTGCTCTTAAACACTTGGCTTCACAGGCGTGCTAATAGCGTGCTAAAAGCGTGTTAATAATTAATAATAATTATATAAATAAATGAAGTTTTCGAATTTTCGGGGACTGATGGTGCGACTGCACGACTTCGCGATTGTCACGTGACTTTTAAATTAATGCCTCAGCGACGGCCCGGTCTAATAATAGTAAATTCATATTGAAGCTAAATTAAAATTTGTTATATAAGGTATATTTCTAATGCCGGGCTATCACGTGTGGCAACGTTGATCAATATAAGAAATCCCTGTTAAATGGTGAGTATATAATCGCCGCATTGTAATTATTATTATCATTATTACGTTATTATGAATTGTTGAAATAAACCAAGTGAAAATAATGATGCGTATTTATTCGCATCAAAATTAATAAAATTCCTGTTGCGTTCTGTACTAAGGACATATTTGTATATTCTATGTCCTGAAAATAAATCCCTTTCCAGAAATGTCAGTTTCCAATTTTCTCAACACCTTAATCGTTTTTTCAATTTTAATTCAATAGTGCAGTTGAACCTTCCAAGGATCTTAATATAATATTAGACAATTGGTAGTTACAGTATAATTTAATTTTATTGGATAATCGTTAACATTGTACTCGACCTAGTTGCGTTACACGATTAATCATCGAGGTTAATTACTTATCGCTAATATGTCACGTTATTGTTTGCTATCACGAATATCTATCACTTTATGGATTACCTAAATCGTAGGAAAATTATAAGAAACCCTATTTTACTAAATGATTTGCAATTGGATCGTTATATGACATAGCATCCAATATCGATGAGTGTTCTCTTAATTATTAATTATCGTAGGCATTTAATTAACTAATTTTAACGCGATAACAAATCGATTAACATTTGCTGCGGACTAACTAGAAATAACGATGTAACATTAATATTGTTTATTAATATTAACAACTTTCGTATAACGGAAGCTCCTATGATTCATGAATCCTTTTTTCACGACTTTTTTCCCAATCATTTCTCATCCAACATATTACAGATCACACACATACGCACTGATGGACCACGCGCGCAATCATTCATATTTATGATTTGCGACTGATTATTAATTGGTATGAATATATTTGTCATTCGGATTAATGATATCTATAATGAGGAATAATCAAATGCTTCTTTTTTTTTCTAAAAGTACTTTTGGACTAGGAGAGTGATTTGACTTTTTTTTTACTTCAGCTGGCGCTTCATTCATACGCGCTTGACTGATTTTAATTTTTTTGACATCGATTAATATTTACAAGGTGGAAGCGCTCCAATGATTTTTGACAATTTTGTCTTTCGCCTGTATTTAATGATCGGAATGATTCGTAGCGACATGCAATTATTATTTTTTGTTTATTTTGAAGCAATTAAAGAATCTTAAGAAATTAATAACAAGTACAATTACCTCAATTGTCTCAGTGATTAATTATGAATAGACTGGAACATTTTCACTAATAAATTCTAATTATTGTTTTAATCGAGGAAGACTGTATCCGGTAGTTAATTGGATACTACTAGATATTGAAAAAAATATTAAAATAAGATGGAAATGTATTATCGACGAAATATTTCGGGATATTAAAAAATTGATTATCGTACTGACACTCTACAGATGATGTTATTTAGAAACATTACACTTTATCACTAAAAATTGCGTTAATTATCAAAATGTCTTTTTCAGAATTTTGTTGGTACACTCATCTTAAAATCGTTGTGTGACTTTCTCTCCTCTATACGTTCTTTTCTGAACATATACTTCGCCAGGTTGTCTTTAGATAAGACCGCATAAAACACGTGGTGGGAGTATTTTAAAGGGTGGCGATCGTCAAAAAAAAAAGATCATGCACATGGGCCAGTTCACATAAATGCAAATGTCTGTACAAAATTGTCAAACTGATAAACTCGTTAGATTACAAATTAGAGGAAAGACCAGAGGTACTTCCGGTGTTAAAACGAGACTTGCATAAAATCGGAAACAGTGTTCCATATTAATCTATACAAAATTTAGTAGATGGACTTACTGAATCGATTGGATTCTAATTTGTAAGAAAGATTAAGTTCTAGATATCAATGACATTGTAAGGTTTGCTGTTCTGGAGCTTCAGCTTTCATAGATTCAGTTTTCCACCAGAAATATATGATTTTTAAGTGAATTGATTCCTTTTTGCGGCGGCGAATACATAAGTCGTTATCGAATGCTTTACGAAGTGATACCTTAAGGCAAACCTGTTTGCTCCTGTATTTATCCATTTGGATTACCTGTTATTCCAAGATAGTCATCCCTTCGTGAATGGCTTAAGAAGTTAACTATCTTATTTTCCACGATATATTTCGATTATTCGATCTTGATCGACGTACTCGAAGATATGCGGTGCGTCCATGAGAATCCCAATGGTACCAGCAGTAGTTACTATGAAGAAGATGTAGAGCTGTAAGCGATCAATCACCATGGCCACGTACTTCCAGTCCTCGCGTGTCTAGACCAAAAATTGAATTACATTCTGATTTAAAAAAAAGTGATAAAAACAATTTTTGATATACTTGTATGTAGAGATCCTCGTTTCTAAGATGTTCGGCAATAAATTCAACAGCCTCGGTAGCTTTACTGGCTTCTGGACTCAGCAAAACTGAATCGGAACTTTCTGATCCTCTGCGGTCGCTGAGTGGTTCGCTTCCGGGGCCAGCAGTGCTAGATGCGCCTGTCGTATGATGAACTTTCCGATTGATCTTGCAGTTGGGGTGATGCAAATCAGAAAGTTCCATGACTTCCATTTTCTGTTTGCCTAACGAGGATGGCAGGTGCTTTGGTAATTCTGTAGGACTTCCGGAATATGTTGAGGTTGGTAACGTGACGTTTGGTATTTCCATCATCCATCTGAGACGTGTCTTTTTGGGTCGTCTCATCAGCAGGACAGTCGGCAGATATTTCAAGAAGATTTTGCGAATCAATTGTGGCATTCGGTGTGTTCGGGGTCCGCGAAAGTTCCAATTGATGATGATCACCGTCACGAGGATGCTCACAGTGTTCATGATGAACGTGAACAGTAGATATTTAGCTATCAATGGCAGCACGAGGGATGTGGGCGGTAGAATTTTACTGACCAACAACAGGAACACGACCAGTGACAGAAGAATACTGATACCCAGTGTAACCTGTAAAATTTTTCATAAAATTTTATCACTTTCACCTAGGCTAATACAATGGGATACAATGTTGAATTACAGATTAAAGAGCAGGCTAAGGCATGAGTCTCGCATTTAGATCAGTCAGTATACAAATTTCCTTGCTCAATTCATTGTTTGCAGTGATAGTTGCCATCGAATTCTCCCATTTAATTGTAACTCAATTAGAATAAAATGTTAAACTGATATGAATTTGTGCATCTCTTGAATCCTACCTTCTCGCCAGCTTCAGCCGGTAAGTAGAACACCAAGACACAGAGGAACGAGATAAGTACAGTCGGCAGAATCAGATTTACGGTATAGAAAAGTGTCTTTCGGCGAATTATTATGTAGAAAGTTATATCGGTTTCTGTTGGGAAGTCGCCTTTATACACGTTTAGGTATGCCGGGACACTTATGATGTCCCAGGTGCCGCTTTTCCAGTAATCCGAGAGATCAACGAAATTCTTGTCATTGTAAAGTGCCAGGGATACTTGGTCGCCATTGAAAGTCCATGAGCCAAATTTCATAATGCATGTCTGCTGGTCGAACGGGAAGTACGTCACGTCAATGGTGCAGGAACTTTGATAAATAGCTGGAGGTACCCAGAGTACTTCGCCATTCGGGTAGATGAGGACGTTACTTTTGTACCGAACTTCGTAATTGCCATCGGCACTGTAAGGACGTCAGTATTAATTAAGTAATTATTGAATTAATTGAAAGTAAGATTAACCGGACAATAATGGAACGTATAAAAATAATTTATTTTATGAAATTAATTTATTAAAAAACTTCTTGTTTCATAATAACCTAATTCAATGTTTATTAACTTACTTGTTAAACAGTACAATGTCGGGTTTCCAAACTTTGTCAGGTGGCAATCGTAGAACACCAATGCCACCGTAATCGGCCTCGTCCCATTGTAATTGATAGTCGGTCCATACGAATCGTAACCAAACATTTGATTTCATGATCTGATTTTTTTCATTCTAGTTCATGCCAGAGAAAACAAAATCAGTTGAATGTAAAACCACGTAGAAATCGATCGGTAATACATTGAAAATTCAGTGAACTGGAGATCATAAAATGCCTAATGAATAATCTATGCGCTTATATTGAATTCCACGAGTAATTAAAAAATACATACGACGTTAATGAGTTGTACGAAGGCCAGACCGAATCTCACGTCGACTTTCTGTGTCATGTTTTGGACGGGTCTGATGAGTTTGTTGTATCCTCGAAAAAGGTCGCGGACCAACCTCTCTTCATCTTCGGAGCATAGACCTGAGGATGATTTTTTTTTTAAAAAGACAAATGCACTTCCTTTCGACATTTCAAGTAAACGGAAATAATGAGTCACAGGTGGGAACACTTACCAACACAGAAAACTGTGGATATCAGTAAAAACCGCACGAATTTCGAACAAAAATACATTTTGGGCGGGTTCGAGCCCAACCCGCCTGTTAAGCGGTATTTCTCCACCATCGACTTCTAGTATGGACTGCGCATAGCCGTCGGTTCTTGTGCCAAATTTAAAAAAGGATGAAGCTAGAGACAGACAGGGCTGTAGTAAGCCATCGAATAGCCCCACATTTATTTTTGTCAATAAAACCTACCTGATTGTAATTGTTCTTCGAGGAGATGAGAGATATTTTTACTCACGGATCGGGACTTCTGTCTAATAAATTCACTTGTATTGAACTAACGGGTTATTTAATTTCAAGTGAATAGGTATGGTCCCAATACGACGTATGGCTGGTGGTTTCAACAATCCTAGGCACAGGTTTCAGCCCCCACTTGTTTATATAACTTGGACCAATCACATAATTCTGTCTGTAGCTCTCTCTCTTTTTAGATGTTGACATTTAACTAAACAGCGGCTAGGATGTGCATAGCAAGGAAAGTACGGAGGAGGTTAGAGAGAGAGAAATTACATTCTACCCTTAGAGTTTACAGAAATACATATGACGCACGCGTCGTGAAACTAAACGACAATACCGCCACCTGGACGCATCGCGACATTATTAAACCAAGTCGTCTAGCCTACTTCGGACTTTCTCTGCTATATAACTATAGTAAAGACCTCCCCATGATTATAATCAATATCGTCTGAAGGGATGAAAGCCAATAATGTAGAATCCGACATTACCGATTGAGATGCGATTCGGCACTGCCATCTGATGGGTACAACTAGACACTTGAACGGTCATTGATTAGACCTTAATACCAATGCGGTCGACATCTGGGATCCGAATGGCAAACTGTTCTTATGTAGGGCAAGTAGTTCTAAACATGACTGCAAGAGCCATTCCCGCTGAGCTTACTCGATCAAATAGATTGTACCATCAAATATCGTCCTTCGAAGTGTCCCGTCTTTCGTTACGATGAATTCTCGAATGAGGGTAGACCTTGCGCGTTTAACTTACCCTTTGCGTATTTTTCATCGCTCGATAAGATTTCCTTTTGCTCCTAAGGTTTCTCCTCAGAGTACTGAGCATGATAATCTCAGGACTCGCAGCTTTTGTCTTAAATCCTTTCCCCTTGTGACCCCGTAAAGCATATTTCCATCTTCAGTCTACATATCTAATTCATGACTAAGGGTATATTCTGTAATTGAACTATGGTTGCGGTTATTAAATTTCAGCCAATGATTAATTTTTTTCACCGGCTGAAATCAGCGGATGTAATTAATCACTTATACTTATAATCAATTAATAATTGCTATATCTTAAATTGTTGCTTGTACTTACACCAGGTTACATCTCATAGCATTCTGGAGAGGCTGAATTTGTTGCATCCAATGTAAAATGTATTGTTAGATATATTTAGAATTTTGAACGCAACAGACGGGTAATTAATTTGATTTCTAATTAGGTAATTCAACGCTAGTAAATTTTTCTCTTTTCAGAGGTAGTTTAATGGATTCATCTTGCACGTGGCACAAGCAGTAACAACTAACAGAGGAATTATTTAAATTATTTTTATTTTTTCTTAAGCACCACTAAAAATATTTAGGATTATAATAAATACTAAATAAAATAACAATTAATATTAAACATTGTCACATTACCGACATTATCATGGAATGGCATGATTCACAGATTAAAAACTAGTAGACAGTCTCAACTAATTACAGCTTCGTGCACCTTTGCTTATAAACGTGTAACAATCATATAATTTGGATACGTATTCATTTAAATATTTATTTATTTGTTGTGTACAGGCTCGTTTTAATTCTGTAATCAATTTGGTTCATCCTAGTTATAATTGTCTAGAAACAAATCTTCTAATGGTATTATAGTTTATTTAGAAAACATATGTATTTATATTCAGAAAACTTATGTTTGTCATTCATTTTGATTACAGAACTAAACGTAATTTTCATCTTGAATGAATTAGCTAGTTATTGTCTAAATTACAAGATCACAATTCTCCAAATATCATTTTTTTAAATTACTTCTACACTCATCCGGGTCCGAGAGTCTCTCCGAAATTTTCAGATATTCTGAATGCTGAGCTTTTCAAAGAAAAAAGTTCTCTTTCCACGCTGATAGCTCCCCAGGATGAAATTCCCTAGGTTTTCACCTTTATCCACGTTTCCCTGGCTCTATTCCTGATTTAATGGAGGAAAAAAAACGACCACTCCGCACTAGCCAAAGTTGTAGGGGCGTGAATTCGTCTGGTCTCAAATTATAATCCTAACGTACTAAAAAAAGAATGTGTGTCTACATAGGATTACCCGTTTTATAGTATCATTATAATCACTCTTATCAATGTGGGTGATATACAATAACGGATTAACGAAGAATCAAAAACTTCGGAGATTTCATTCGCTTTCATAGTTCATCAATTCCGTTTTCACACTGTCACTATCTTTGGTCGTGTCATCACTCGGTGAAAAGGCAACTTTCGTATAGGAATAAAATTTGCTCACTTGCCTCCTCTTCTGAATTACCAATACACATCGGTACATAACTACGCTAGTAAATATTACTAAATTTACTACCAGCAAAATACACATCCAGTAGTACCAACTGGTAGTCCTGACTCTCCGGGCTATTGTCGTGAGAACACACTGGGATACAGTTGAAGTTTCCGATAAAAAGCTTGCATCCTCGTGACAGGATGTGCACTGGTCGTTTGCAGGACCGATGCAGCTTGCACATGAGTAGTGACAGGATGCACATTCCGTGTTGGTTTCCGTGAAAGTGGCATAGCTTCCAACTGGACAGCGGCGAGAACAATTTCCTTGGTATATATACCAGCCGGAATTGCATTCTGAAAGATACAAAAAATATTAAAGCAAAAAAACGAAATGTTTTCTTCGCGATGAGAAAAAAAATCTTACACAAAAGTGGAACGAGATAAAAATTCACATTTATGCAAAATAAGTTTTTCAAATTGATATAGAAATCACATATTTTTTTTTACTAGACGTACAGATATTATCGCAGGTAATTACAATATTGAAAATTTTTAGAACAATTAGCAGTCGAGAATTATTAAGGTCCATCGTTATAGGTAGGTATTATTAAGTTGAAAACGTCAAATGCGGAAAAACTATATGAGAAGTTTTGAGGTTATTCATTATTTTTAGTACTTATTAATAGCAATAGTATAGAGTAATACTTCTTCCCAAACATAAGTATATTTTATTCTACAAAAGAGAAGTGCAATACTAATAAACGTCTAAGAAGCAAAAAACTACCGACTACTTGTAAAACCTACTTAAGGAATTAATAGTAATATAAAAGATAGAAACAGAAGTCATAATCAGTTAAAATTAACAGCCCCTAAGTATAAAGTCCTAAGAAAACGAGAAATTGTGAATTATTTTCACATCCTTGAAATTCTTATCCACCGGACGAGCCATATCCTTCGTTAAGGCCTTCATGCAATTACTCAGGGTGCAAGCTGCAACGATAATATCATCTTCTCAAAGTTCTAGCTTGCTATGTACGTATCTCGTAGAACTTTAACGTTTCTGCTTAATGTGGGGAAAAATCAATGAAACACGAGGCGATGGCTAAGACGACAAAATAATTGCAGCAACCTTACGAAGAAGTAGTCGTAACGTAGCTTTTATCTTGTTTGAGAAATTGAATTGCACTGAGCATACAGAAACTGATTGGCTAGATTGCGACTATAATAAAAACGTATTTTACTTTACTTTCTTATAAACGTCACGCTGTTCTAAGGAATGCAAACATAATTACAAAATAAGTGTAAATGCCGTTAATTGCAAAAGCAAAGCGGAAGCAGCATAAAAAGCTCACTGTTAATCAAGCTAATTAGTGTTAGTTAGAAGGCAGAATCATAACGTTAGATAGAAGTTTAAGTAAAATTGTGATATGAGAGTGAGTGAGAGAGAGAGAGAGAGAGAGAGAGAGAGAGAGAGAGAGAGAGAGAGAGAGAGAAATGAGAGTCTAGACTCACCGTGCTGGTGAAGCAATTTTCAGGAATGGGTTCGTATTGGTTGCAGATGGTGTTTGGATGAGGATGTGGTCGTGATAGTTGGTGATGGTTGGTAGTTGGTAGTAGTTGGTGATGGTTGTGGTGGTAGCTGGTCTGAGAAATTCTGCACCGCCACCACGAAGACACTGGAGCCTCAGTGCGTTTGGCAACCTGCATTGCTGGACCAAGAGAACTGACAAGATGGTCACAGCTTACATTTAGTACCTTTGCCGTACGGGCCTTAGCTCAGATGAAATTGTGTTTTAAGATATGTCATAGCTTCTAGATCATCTTGTTATTGGAGTGACGAATGTAAAAATTATAATTTTTCAATATGAGTTAAAAACGACCATTGGTTAAAATGAGATTGAATCTGGCCAGTTCTCATTAAGGCTCGAGGTGTATCAAATTAATAAGTTCACAGTAACATTTCGCTAGAGTTTTTTTTTAATCGGTTTCAAAATGGCATTTCATAGCATTCCTTCGTATGGAGGTTTCGCGAGATTTTATTTTCTGTCACGTAAGTATACAAAGAAAAAAAAAAAAGAATTTAATAAGAAGAAGAACATTTTTCTAAACGTGCTACGAGATACGAGCTTATAGCACGTGCTAGATGACATTCCGAAAAGTGCATATACATTTCACGAGACATACGCTGAGCGCAAGCGCACATGGCCTTGGGGTGACCTGTTAAAAATTAAAAAGACAGGGATGTTAGTTTTCAATCACAGCTTATTTTTTTTTATGTTTGTACATTCTTGCAGACAGCTTGGCCGACGTCGCGAATCTTGGTGTGGTATGCTAGAAGGATAAAGAGGCCAAAGCAAATCGGAATCGAATAGAAAAAAAAACCATTCTAGAACTTGTAACGATCAACGCTCAAGTAGAGACATTGCAAAACAATGGTTTTCGAAGCAACATAATGGGACGTATCGGAGAATTCAATTTCTCGAGTTGTTTTGTTTGCCAGAAGATAATGAGAAAATAAAAATTTGATGATGGCGAAAATATGTACTAGATGATTTGAAATTTCTCTCGTTATCCAGGATAATCGTTCCCATTTTTAATTCATTCGTGATATACAAATTTGTCAATTGTTGTATATAATGATCATAATAGTTTCGATTGCTTATATATGTATATATTTATATATATATATATTGTTATATACATATAAATATATTTATATTGTATATATTCATAGTTTATTTATATTTGTATATATAGCCGAGCTCGCTCGCACCTCTGTCAACACTTTTCCGTATAGTTTTATCATTTTTTTTTTATTTATTTTGCGCCGATTTACCATACTTTTTCTTATTATATTCAATCTTTGTTTGGTTATATGGCGTAAAATTATTAATGAAAACGGTCGCGGTAAATGATCGAATTGCCGCGTGTTAATTGGCAATTGACGCGAGTGTGCGCGCGCGTGACCCGTAAATCATCGTGGAAACATTTCATTAACTTAGGATATGTCTCCCAACCCATCCCAAACCCGGCTCCAAGCAGATACATTTTACATTTTACATATACAAACATTTACAGTAGATACATCGTATTTATGCGGCTTGTCGACATCACGAGCCAACAACCTCGCGGACACGTGCACGATTATTTTGAAAATTACGAAACATTTAACTATCCGCGTGTACAAATTTTTCTTCTCCAACTCGCGATACAATTTCGAAATGTCAAAGCCGTCCGGCATGATTATTGGCTCGATAGGGCAGCCGTCACGAGTGGTACATTTGGAAGACCCGTGACGCATGAGGGAGCGGCAAATAAAATGAGGCAAATTTTATGAAGCGAAACGAAAATAAATTTACGAATCAGTGCCTAATCTATTTATTTATTATACGCTACTCGATAAACTGATTCGCATTATAAAATTGCTTTTGTTCAGGTGATTCGACTTTTACGTAGGAAATTAATGTCATTAGTCAAGTCTTGAAACGGTACGGATTACCGGCTACTATGTATTGGTCGAATTTCCTGAACATTAGATGACATTTATTACTGTCTATTTGGAAATAATACTTTTTTTTTGCATTTTGTCACGTCTATTCTACGGGAAGTCGAAATTAAAAGTTTATTGCGCAAATTTCATTAATATCCAAATTTTATCTGCGGCTCGTATAAGGAACGACTAAGTTCACTTTTCGCGATATCACACGTAACCTAATGGAGACTTATACTCGTTACACTCGTTCTGCGCTCAGATTATAGATTGTATGTACATGTACTCCTGCATACGATATACATATATACATATATAGTATACTGCGCTTTCCCATTTTTCGTAATTCTTAGGTTCTTAGGTTAAGTCGAGATTTTGGAAGGAATATCAAGAAAGCCATGTCTAATACTTTGGAATAGGCCAGATGCGCTGAACCCTTGGCGGCTGTAGGATTCATTATCTTATCTTATCTTTTGGATACTTTTCTTTTTGTTATTTTCAGAATATTTTAAGTTTTATTTTCATTCTTGGTAACGATGCATTTTTATTATATTTCTTTCACTCTATGTAAGAATTTTATCCGTTGGTATTTATTTCATTTTACGGATAATGGTGAAACAGTGAATATTTATGGTTATGCTGAGCTTTAACCTTCCAAAGTCATTTGGACGAAAATTGATTAATCAATTTGGTTTGAGTGTTAATTTGACTTCGTCATTATTAAATGATATAATGAAAAAGTGCTTTTCTTCGCAGTTGGGCAATACTCTTTGCTCACATTTAACGTTCATTTGTATGCATAATAATTATTGTACAGACTGTTTAATTAGATTGATAGAATTAATTTTTGTTTTTTCAGATATGCATACAGCAATGTCTTTACTGCGTGACTATATTGTTATAGATGAGATAATAATTATGAAGAAAAAAAGAATCAGTGGGATACAACAATTTTAGTAATATGCGGATAATGCATGATAACGTAGAAGTTTGTAATTTTCAGAAATTGGGAGCACATTAATTTAAGGAATAATTTTTTTCGAAATTTTACGTCACTGTACAATTAACTTTATCGATCCAACTGGCGCAGCCTGTAATAGTGTTTATGTTAACGGGTGCGTATTTGTCAGAAAATTAACGTAATATAATGTATAATCCATAACAATCTCATGAAAATCAACCCATATCTCTCAACGCGTGAAGATCACACGTGCAAAAAGAAAATTAAGCCCGAGTCATATTTGTTAACGATAAGAACGTGCTGGGAAAGAGAGTGCAGAGTTTAATCGAATATGATCATTTTAGAAATAGTTAGGATTCTGAAAAAATAAGTCTCAGTTAAAAGAATATATGTTCCATGATATTTATACGCGACACTCTCATTAAGTGCAAACACATGTGCATTTTTTACCCCATCGCTTATAAATGTTAAAAATGCCAATGTTTCTACTGTTATAACATAAAATTGGAACTGTGACATGCGCGTGACTATATATATGTCATAGACACTGACATCTTCCCAGATACGCAATAAATCTTAAATGACAGTTCGAAGGTCATATTATTTGTTTAAATTAAAAAATTTTCATTAACTTCCAGTTTTTCTTTTTTACAATCTACTATCGTGATCCCATGGCATTCTTATTGCGATAAATTATCAAATATGTTTAACGATATCTAGTTCTGATTATCCGTCCAATGAACAGAGCGGCGGACGTAAACGAACTTAATACTGATTAGGCGGAGGCTAATTAAACGTATGAACTGTTTAAACACTCAAATGCGACCAAATGTTAATAAGACTGGGTCTGTATTTGCAATTAGGTCAGCGTAATTGAAAATTATTCTGTTTTGTGGTCTGCTTTGTTGTTCGATTCCGAATGTCTAGTGCAAAACAAGCCTAACTGGGTACTTATTTTGTAGCAATAACTTCATGATTGTTTTGCATCGTCATTAATAACGTATCATGAAACAAGAATGATATAAAAGCATCATGGAGACGTTTCCAAAAGAAAAGTTTTCATTTTCAATTTTTTCTTTTAACATTCCTATTCGTTATAAACACCTTAACTCTACGTTGGGATATACATAGTTATTCACTATCTGTATCAACTGAAGTTGGTGTCACTATAGGAATAAAATGTATGCGACTAACTTCAGTTGATACACTTGTCATGAATAATCTTATACATTGGCTGCGCGATACTGCTATTAATTAATAAGGTTACTGATTCAAATTGCACTTTGTATTTGATTTAGCCAGTCGCATCGTTGAACGTTAACGACAATGAGCACTCGGAAAATGACAGTGAATTTTTATTAATCACGACGGACGTCATTGGCGGGAAAAATTGAGATGAATAAACTGAGAAAAAAGATGTGTCGAAAAATTCATTCATTATTTCGATTAACGATTTTTTTCGACTATTTTGCAATTCTGTTGTATTTCTATTCTTTTCTTAATTGTTTTTATATTTTAAATTATTTATCAGCTGCCTCGTATGTTATATTAATTTTTTTTATGTTGATTTTTACAAAATTACCCCTACCTCCCCGTAATGTCTTTAGCTATAGTTTTCTTTGCCACTTTTCATTGTTTTCTTTACTTCCTTATTTATTTAGTCTATTTCAGCGTGTCTTGCGGCGAGGTCTGGATACCTCTTGGCACTAAATGTGAACACTTGGCGGCACAAGATCCAATTCCGACCGTTTATACATTTTTTTTTTAATCATTTAGTCATTTTTTTTAGTCATTTTTTTTCATTTTCAGTTCTGGTAATTTTAAGTCATACAACACATTTCCCGCATTTACCTGTTCCTTTTATAGACCCTTCGGTAGCAATAGTCAACCTCAACATTCTTTTCCTTCTCTTTAAATGCATACGGTTGCTTGGATGTCTAGTACTCTTTTCTGTTCGTTGCACGTGGTCTTAAGTCAATCGCAAATGTGGTTTACTTCTATATTCTTTCTCTCTCTTTCTCTTTGGCTCGGTTCGTTCAAGTTTTCTTTACCGTGTTGGTACATAATGGCATGCAACGCTTCACAAAAAATGTATCGTTTCTTCATCTATTGATGAAATGGATTATTTATTTAATCACATTATCTCACGTTACTGTTCTGCGATTAACGTTCAGCAATATTCGAAATGAAACGTCTTCTGCGTTATTTTAAAAAATGTTATCTTTGCACTTCCCGTTGTTGGCATCATTCATTCTATGATTCGTTTAATTGCTTTTTATTTTCTTCGAAGAATATGCTAGGTACGCCTTTGCAAATTGAATTGCTCGTTCTGCGGCAAAAGCGCATAGATTTGTTAGATCACATTTTTTGTTTCTATTTCCTAGTCCTTCGAGTTTTTAAAAAAATTATTTCCTTTTTTGCTTCACTTTTACTTATAACTTGTCATTAAAGTGGACGTCCTCGGAACTAGCTTTGTTTTGTGCATTACGTCCATAAGTATTCGACACGATAATGATAATAATAACATTAAGAATAATAATAATAATAATAATAATAATAATAATAACCATAAATGTATTCATAATAATATTTTAAAAGTATCAATAAAACCTTTGGTCGTACATCATGTAAGTACAATATCGATCAAATATCAAATAGGATACTCCAGGACCAATAGTACAAAGACTATTGACATAACTAAAGAAAAACAAAAAAAATAACAAGCATCCATATTTAAGAAAACCGAATAGACGGAAAGTGAATATTCTACCAATTGGTGGATCTATTAGTTAAATATAGAAGCAATTGTTTTAACTGATATTACATTAAGATCACAATTTTTTATCGTGTTAAATTCTCCAGGTTTTTTTTCGAAATCGAAGACACTATTATAAAGATCTCGATTTAAATTCCAAAAAATTGTATCCTTTCGCAGATTTCGGCTGGGATTTTTATGCTTTACTGGAAAATACGTTCCCTCGACTCTGCACGAGAATCCTTCATAACGGTAATCTCGTTATACGTCCTTTCTAAGATTTTTTAAGAAATTTCATTAAATTATCAAGAATCTTCCCTATGAGATTCCATGGACTTTTAACCCTGTCTTACAATGTCTATGCTCTTTCGGGTTCTGGAAATTTCGAAATATCATGAATTCATACTTAAAGATTCGCATTTCTCGAGACATCCAGCATCCCGATAAAAGTCTAGATTTACGAAATTGAATTCCCTAGTATCTCTAGAGTCTTTAAATTGTTCAATATCCCACGAGCTAGGAGAATCCCTAAAAATGTTTGTGCTCGTTGTCCGTTGCTGAAATTCTCGAGAATATCTGAACTTATGAGAATTCGCTAAAAGCGTGAGCACGTAACTGTACCGCGCATCGGTATCGTCTCTAGTCGTGTTCTTCTCGATATTTATCGAATTTCTCGAAATCCTCAATCTGTCGTCTCCGATTGCACTTGTCACCTCACCGGCGTCTTCCGTGTCCTGAGAACTTTCCTGACTCCCATCTTCTGATTTTCTATCCGTTTTCCTGGGCTCCCCATACATTTCTAGGGATAAGAGGATCAGGATAATCAGGCACGCACCTAGGCACTGTCGACCATCGTAGACAGCACATCCACCACCACTTGTTTGATTCTCGGTGGTTGGTCGCTGAACTTCCGGATGGGAAACACGATCGACCTGTTGACTTCCGGTCCAGGGATCGCCTTCAGTGTCAACGACATTCTGACGTGCGTCCACAGCTGCATTGTCCTGCACTTCGTCCCGGATTATTCCCACTTTGCCTTTATCCAAATCATCGCCAATTTCCAAGGACGTGTCGGTACCGTATAGGACCATTTTCCACTCCTTCAACGTATCTGTAAATACAGAATTAACGATTAGTTCATCCGTCTGACTAATTGGACACAAACAATTTTAAGGGCACCGAAACAACTATTGTGGATTGTATGAAGTCGAAGATCAATAGAATTACGTGAATTGAAAACAATTAAGAAGTACTCTTGTAGACAGAGGAGAATGGGAGATAGAAATTTTGAATATCCCTGAATATTAGTTCAACTATTGACGACCATTCTCGACCGTACCACGTATAGAGGATTGTGAGGTTAAGTGCTACTACTTAATTAAGCATGCTTATGTCTCGAATAGTCTATTAAAACGTAACGATTCGCACGTAAACGATGTGAATGTATAACAGAGTCACGAGTACTTCGGAAACTTGAAGTAGCGACGCGCCGAAGACGTTTAGTTTCTCGAGTAATATTATCATTTGCATTCGGTTAATAAAATTAGGCCAATGTTATGCTAACAACAGTGATTGAAAAATTATTTAAACACACAGTGAATTCAATCGTGAAGTAAAGTATGGGGTGCTGGGGATCCTTTTTCTTGAATTAAACAAACAAAATTCTAAAAAAATAATCTTACAAGTAAGGACGCACATGCTAAACAAATTGTACATTGTGCAGATTAGAAAAAAAAAAAACATTTTCACAATTTTAGATGCCTAGTTACATACAGTAACGTCCAATTGAAGTGCAACACTTGAATTTTTATACATTTCTGTGAAAGTATGACAGATTTCGAAAAACCAAAGACACATTTTTTAGGAAATTTCCTTTCCGTTCGAATGGCAAAGGTTTTATCCCGATCGGATACAAAATGGCCGAATGGCAGTGGTTGGAGTGAAAAAGTGCATTTTGGGACTTTTTGAAAAGTTCAAGAACTAGTAGTTCCGGAAGGAAATTCATATTTCTAATTAGGGCACGAGAGAGAGTATCCTTCGGCATTAAAAAAACATCCCATGCAATTGCTTGGCGCGCGTGGTAGGGTAGTAGTTCCTCGAGCGCCTCGAGCGGAACTCGCAAAATTTAGGCGTTAGTTCAAACGGATAATTTAACCCCACAGCAAACTCATTTTTGGATGTTTAAAAGCGCGTTTTAATCTTTGAAATCTCAGCTACGATGTGGATAAATATGAAACTTCTATTTCATCGAATTCCTAATGAAAAATGGCGGGGAAGCTTCGGGTGCGCTTGCGAAATCTCGAGATCTCCGTCATGAAGTCATCTCCGAGAACAATAATTTTGTGAGAATCTGCAGTATCATTAAAGATGATATCACACAGAAACTGGACCAGATTGGCCGGCGCGTTTGGAAGTTATAGCTATTTAAGTGTTTTCACTTCAAGGGGGTGTAACTCCCCCTAGAGTGATCCTATAGGGGCTCAATGGGGGTGTTTTTTTAATGCCGAAGGATGCTCTCTATCGTGCCATAATTAGAAATATGAATTAAACTACTAGTTACTTACTAGTTCTCGAACTTTTCAAAAAGTCCCAAAATGCACTTTTCACTCCAACCCCTGCCATTCGGCCATTTTGTATCCGATCGGGATAAAACCTTTGCCATTCGAACGGAAAGGAAATTTCCTAAAAAATATGTCTTTGGTTTTTCGAAATCTGTGATACTTTGACAGAAATGTAGAAAAATTCAAGTGTTGCACTTCAATTGGACGTTACTGTATACACCTATAAACCATCTATTACATTGAACACAAAGAATAACACTACATGCTTTTTCTATTATACGTACATACACGCATACATATTCGCTATGAAATAGCTTAAATAAAAAGTGATGTTAGGTTAGGTTAAAAATTAAGAGTTAACGTGTCCTACAGTATGGAACGAGAACGACGCAGAGTTAACAGGAACGATGTGCATAACGTGTATGTCTCACGTTGTGAGAATGAGAGGATAGGAAAGTGTAGCTGAGGGATGAGTTGGGCATCGTGCAGACGCCGGCGCCGGCGTCGAGGAAATTAATAAAGCGTCACGACGCCGGCGGGAGAAGTCCGTCTGGCGCTGGAAGCTTAAAAGCATACTAGGGAATTTCCCTAGATTTTTCCCTGCCCTCTCATCGGCATATCTCATACTTCTCATCTCTTGCCATTTATCTATCTCACCCCAAGTCGCTTTGGGCGTCGAACACCCTTTGTATGCTATTCTACTTTCTTACGTCAACCATGAATTTTGAGTAACCGTTCCTGATAATAACGCAAATATTAAAGTGCATTTTCGGAAAGCACGTAAGCTTAGAAAATATTTAACAGGCATCTTCGCGAATGATACTCGTGACACAGAGGAAAATTGCACGGATTGATACATATAAGACAAACAAATTTTTATCTTCGATTGCAAATTAAATCTGATCGTTTCTTCCTGTTCGTTTTATAAATGGAAAAGTCTCGTTGCTCTTGTGGAAATGTGGTTGACAGTTTCTAATATGGGATTTGGAAAGTTGACCACGAGGTAGAGGTACCAGCATCTTTCGATCACAATAAGCACAGGAGAAATCTGAGTGTAAGAAGTCGTTCTACTTAAAGATCAGTTGCAGAGTTCTTAAATACATTTCGGGCCTTAAAAACAAAATACAAATTAACAATGAAAGAGTATAGAAGTGAGGAGTGGAAACGTAAAAAACATAGCAGTGCATATTTAAGATGCTACTCAGTCACGACTGGATCGATAACCCGCACTGATTCGATATAATTTTCTTGTAATTTGCTACATGGTATACGTCGAGCCATTTTAAAAAAAGAAAGTATAGAATTTCAGAGAGACGAAATTTTGAGAAATATATTATTGAAACGGAACGAATGTCTTTTTGTTACGTTACGAGAAAAATTCTTGTTTGAAAATGTGGGTCAGTATACTCAAAATAATATTTTTTTCTTTTCTATAACCTTCTATGATTCTCCTTCATAATCAGTACGGGATTCCGATCATACATTATTGTACCCTTATCGAGATGATGACTCTTGGTGCCGAATTGTTCGTCCTGAAGAAGATCAGGACCTTTGGCTCTCGTTGAGTACTGCTGACCGGCGCCTCTGACGCCAGCTCCGTAAACAGGATACAAAGGATAAAGCTGTTGTATCTTATCGTAATGTTGAAAAATCGCAGGAACATTGTCGGTGGCAGTTTTGACCGGTTCCATGAGTATGATGCCCCGTTGTTGGGAGGAAACGGTAGGGTTTGGCTTGATGGTGGTTCTCGAGCTGCTCGGGAGTGGTCCCAAGGTGGTTCGAATTTTGGGCCTCGACGTAACGTACCTAACGTCACCCGCATTGGGCCCTCTGGCAGCTGTAAGTCCCCTCAGAGTTTGGATTGTCGGCTTCGGCGTTGCGCGGTTTGCCGATTTATTCTTATGTGGGCCCCTGGATTTATTCTTACGTTGACTTTGGGCCGTACCAAAATTTTGCCTGCTCTTCGTCGGTCCCAAAGCGTTTTGGCTTCGCGTGTACGTCGTTTCGCGTGGCTTTAGGAACGGCCGGCGTGGCACGTTTATCACTGCCGGATTGTAGAGAGCGTATTCCGTACGATCAGGCAACGTCGAGGTACCATGGAAGATTAGAGCCCATTCGTGAAGAGTTGCGCGACCTGGGCCAGCCATTCGCCAACAAAAATACTGATATGGATATCTAGTACCTTTCTTATCTTATTGGTCAAATACTTTAGGTTTTTCGATTCGATTCGGACTATTTCATTTTATTTACGCTTTTTATTTCTTGTTATCGCACAAAATATTTGCTTTGTACCATATATATATTTTTTTCATTCTTTCTCGAAGATCTTTCTAATAATTTTCTATTGGCATTTTTTAGTCTCACTAACTATATTATGAACTTTTTGGTTTGCCAGTTCCTTAAAAAGCTCAAGTTTTGAGTTAATGGTAATATAAGCTTTGCTTTCAAAAGCTTGCTCTACTTCGAAGCTTCCTGTACACTGATATTAGCCTGAGCGAAAGTTTGTCTCTTTACAATATCAATTTAAAAGCTTTATACAGTTTCTTAGAGACGAAAGTCTGACCACCGGTTATTGTTAGTTACAGATCAACGTCGATTTCACAACATCGGTACAAATTAGCAAAGCTTAACTTTTATGAAGATTTCTTCATTGCATAATGCATAGATAAATTATCTCATTGTCTTTCGACAATTTGATATAATTATTGGCAAATCGACTTTGCATCGTTAATAAATATTTTGTAATGATCAAGCCGATTACCATGTCATAGTAATTCATTAATTTGGTTATGCCAGAATAAAAACGTATAACTTCCAGTTATGGAGGCATATTAATAATTTTTATTTCCACTCACCTAGATAGCGACCTTCGTTATGAATTTCTAACTTCCACGTTCCATGAGGCCGTTCACCCCAAGTATGAACGGACATGAACGGCCATTGCATGAAGCCAGCTTTCGATATGTCATGCGGCCTCTTTGCCAGTAAGGTGCTTTTGGTGCCTTGTGGCGAGGTCAACTGAATTTGGAGGTCACCGCGTCTGAAGGCCATTAAGGATACTTTAGCCTGAAAACGAAATGTCATCCATCAGTGAAGTGCAAGGGAAATTCAACTTTCATCATTATATTTCATTACAAACATTATGGTCATATGTAAAATGGTATATACAGTGCCGTCTTGTAGCAAAGCAAATAATAAAGATAATCGAGGAGTAATTAATCTGTGTAATTAAAAATTGTATCAATATTAGAAATTTTCAGTGTATAGTTATTATTAGCAAGACTCAAAGTATCAGCAGTCACTTTCGCGACGTTAAAAATTATTGTGATCGCTTGATCAGATACTGATACTGTATGTGGTTACTAATTAAAGAACGAGGACTGTAATAATTAAGATAAATTAGGAGTGGTTTAATTATCACCAAAGTTCATCAAAACCATGGCGAATAGGCTGTTAAGGTAAATGTTTGCACGGTGTCCCCTGAACCAGTCAAGGCAACGTAATCCGAATGAATATTCGTGACACAATTGCTAGTAGCCCTAACCTAACTTAAACTTTATTTTACTGTCTGGTAATTTTCAGTTTATTACGTTCCATGGTTATTTACCCTGGACACTTGGATCCTAACGAGTCGGATCCTAAATTACAACCATGTAACTAGGTCAAAGTGAAAATTTACTGGGTAGCCAAAGTCTTCAGGTTTTATTTCTACTCTAACATTGAGATTCCTTTCCTTAATAAGAAATGATAATTCAATTGAGAATTGGAGATACAATGACGCTCTTATGGATATTGTATAGAAATCATGCAAAATGTAGGTTTGAATTTGTGCATAGGGCAACGTATCTACACACTTCATTTTTATGTTGCGCATTGTCCCACGCGCTCTTTACTTCTGTAACACGCTATTTATGTTGTATCATTTGACGACTCTATCACAGAACGAAATTTGACCTTCAATCTATTGGTGCATTGCTAGTCTGCGATGGCAAACAGGCGTACTGTTAGGTTCAATGGGAAATAAAAAAAAAGTAATTAATGACTTCCAGACTGCGGTAGGAGAATGTGTGCACTGGATACAGTAGAGTGTCGCAACGTTAACCAATGGTCCACTATCAAGGGGAATGAATTTACCTTTTTAATTTTTCAGCTATAAAGGACCCTCAGTGCATATGCACTTTTTCCAATGTATACCTTATATTCTGTGCCTCTATATGCAACGCTCAACGCCCTTTTGGTTGGAGCACGTGACAGCGAGAGGGTTAATATAATTTTGATAATTTGAAGCTTTATTAAAACAAACTAACTGAGTCCCTTTCCTGTCGCTGTATACTTACTTGAACGTGTTCTAGAAAATTTACGCCACTGCATTCCTTCACGTGTAATTCCAGTACCAGTTGACTTTTCGGTGGAATTTGTCTGAAAGCCAAAACAACACAAGGGCAACGAGTGAAATTGATATAAAGGAATAAAAATAACTACGAATAGATATACGGTATAAATGTGACCAATGTAATGCGAGCATTTTGCTGTTTTATGGAAAGAATGTATGTGCAGTTGGAAAATGAAGTGAATAAAAATGACGAAAATCACAAAGAGGAAGAAAAATAAGGTGTGGTGGAACTCTTTTCATAGCTCGTGGAATAAAATCCCAGAGGTGAAATCGCTACGCGGATGGTTTTTAATGGCGGAAAAGAAAAAGATATAAGGAAAGTTTGTCTTTTCAACCTAAAGGAAAAAATCGAAGCAACGTTGGCGGATGCAGATAAAATGGACACCGGTTATATAAACGCATAAAACTCTCCTAAATCGTGAGGTGGGTGCCTGTCTTCGTTCTCGAAAGGAATTACTACACGGCCTGAAAGAATCTTCGTTTCCGTTTTGCAAGGAGGCCACAGCACGATTTTGCCTGCGGAACCTCATAGAGTAAATCTTTTATGGCACCGGTACAACAATGTACGTACGAATGCGTGCACTTTTAAGGCGATAAGGGTGAGACATTTTTACCTTTTTTTTTTTTTTTTCTATTCCCTATATATTAAGCTTGTAGGTTTCTGAGAGACAAAGAAATGAGTATTTAAGGAAGATAAAAAATAATAAAATTCAATCCATCGCTCACCTATCCGTATGTGGCGCTGATACTTCGCACTTGTGCTGCTCTGGAACTGTTCGCCATCTCCTCGCTAGACGTACCATGGCACTGGCATCCATGAGACCATAACCAAAACTGTGGCTCACTGGAAAAATAAATGAAAAAAAGATTTATGGCCACGTGTCCAGTTTCATTTATATTCATACGATAGGAGCTCGTGCTCGTATAAACAATGAATACCAACGAGAGCTATTTTGAAATTGCAGTAACGTTGATTTCTATGAAATTTAATATCTCGTGTATATAAAAAGTAATAAAATTTTAGTAAAAAGTTATTCAGCGTGTTTGAAATTTGGAATGCAGATACAAAAGTACTTATGCACGTGTATCCCCTTATTGCGACGGCGATCGGACGTTTCATAATGTTGTACCAAAGTATGCATGGTGCAACGAAGTATCGAGTACATACAAAAGATACTAGCTTCGCGGGATAAAGGTTGAAAACTTATCGACAAGATTATTATGTGCTGTCTTTTCTATTTCATATTGCCTCGAATATAGATAACGTCAATTTTGAAGATTCTTTTATGTCAAGACTGATGTACGTAGAAATCGGACAGCCTAAAATACTCGCTAAGAATAAAGTGTAGCAAAAATTCAGAACCCAGCAAAAAAAGGTTAGGGTAGACAAAAGGAAGATACGAGAGGGGTAAAGAAGAATAAAAAGCCTCAGGAAATCACATGGAGCCAGACAGAGAAGCTTCGTGGTCCAGACAGAAGGGATTACCAGGGAAAATAATGACACGTGCCATTCGTCGGGGTCAGAATCGGCCCTGGCGTTAGTGTTGACGTTGACGTTGGAGCTCTCTCTGTACGTTGAATATGTTTTGTGATCTTTTTTCTTTTCGTACCTTCTTCGTGGGCTCAGGAGGTAAAGAGAATGAGAGATTACGAGGGCAACCCACAATCTGTTTCTTAAAACAGGTGACAAGTGGGAAGAACGAAGAGAAATGTGAGTAGGAAAAAACAAAGAAAAGGAAACATCTCGTTTTCTCTCTGTTAACTGCCATTATCGTTATTCTCTTCAAATTAGGAGCCTTAAGGACTGGTCATTCGTGCACCACTCATGTCCTACTATTAAAGTAATGGTGAACAATTTCGATTTGTACTGTCGCTACTTTTCGTGGATTAATGCCGAACAGTCAAAAAAAGTATTACTTATATCAAGCATTAAGAGGATGCTACGAGATCCAAGTAAACCGAAGATTTATAATATTTCACGTGAGAAATCTACAAAGTATTAAACAATAAAAAGGGACCGACCGTTTCTACCAACTCCGTTCACGACCCAATCGGTCGCTTTGAGGTTGGCTGGTCTTGCAGTGCGCACCACGATGTGTTGCATATCTCGCCAAGTGAGGTCGCGATTTGCCTCCAACGCAAGTGCACAAATTCCAGCGGCTAATGGCGCTGAAGCGGAGGTCCCCGTGTGGCTGCTGGTGCACCGTTGGTGCAGATCAGTAGTGACTACTTGCTTTTCGCCGGTCGAGCCTGAACTGTAAGTCGTGGCTAAGGTCGAGGAACAGGCTTCGCTGTACCAGGGTACCAGACCGTTTTCCGTTGCACTACTGATGGACAAGGTCCATATGCTGTTCGTGTATCCGTCGCAGTTGCAATTATCGTGATCCCGGCCGCCATTGCCGGAAGCCCATACAAAAATTGAGCCTTTCCCTTTGCGTCCCTGTTGATTTGGTGAAACAAATTTTCTTTGAATAAGCACAGTTCTATAATTGGGTTGTAAGTTATTTTTTTTATAATTAAATCAAAGGTAATCCGGGATATCGAATCTTTATTTCCAATTATAAATATGTAAACAGGTGAATAAGATTTGGAGATCAGAGTTAATCGAACGTAATCTTATGACGCATTAAAGCTTGGGTTCGAAACTGTAATAGGGATTTTGATACTTTTCCATGCAGAGTGAATGAGACCATTTTTATTCTGGTAATCGCAAGATAATTTGGCAAGTCTTTAGGGTTTGGGAAAAGGAGATATTGGCATCTGGAAATGGTACAGTTTGCCATTTACTTATATATTCCATCTTGAAAATCGACCTTACCGTCACACTATGTCACTGTATAAATTTAAATAGGCTACCGTACTAGTGTGTACACAAGGATACATCGTATAGTATACGTATGCTGTATATGAATATATAAGTGGATTAATTATCATCTTCAGTTTTCCTTTTGAATAAATTTTAAGATACTTGACCAAGTGACCGCACACTGTCATATAAATTCAGGGATTCGTTGCTCAGATTTTGTTTTTTACGTGCCGGAAGCTAAAGCCTCAATTTGCTTGATGTGCACATCAAGAATTATCCCCATGGGGATATGGAAAGCAGATATATAAAATTTAATGAAATTTTCACGATACGAAAACCTTTGAATGAATCAAGAGTACACCTTTTAATTGGCATTTCATTTTTCATTTTGAAAATCCTTGTCTCCTTTTCACAGTCGAAATCGGATATAACGTCTAATTCATAAACGACATTTTCTCATCCTGGCAAATGCAGTATCCGCATGAAATTACAAAGCGTGCTGAGTTATTAATGGTGTTCTACAGAATTTCGCGCTCAGAGCATGGCGGTTGCCATGACAGTTCCGACGCGTCGACCTTCTGTTTTAATTAATGAGGGTTCTCAAAAAGATAAGATCTGAGAGCTCAGCTACTTAAAAGTAAATTTACTTCAACTCATTAGCCTCCAAACTACTTGCACTGCCAAATTTTGATAGATGAAAATGATCCCAAGCATTACTAGGACGTTTAGTTCCGAGTTAAAAATTAATTATTAAAAATTCGAGATAACCGAGAAAAAAGGATGACCAAAAGTTTCGAATTATTATCTGAATTGTATGGAAATCCACGAATATTTAGATTAAAGTTGAAAAATCTTATTAATACATTTTAGGAGTTTATAAAGAAATGAAAAGGACTTTACGGATGCTTCGAAAGAGAAGATTAGTTGGTAATGCAGTATAAACAGGAACGAAAGTAATAAAAGTAATTAAGACATCAGAGAAACACAGGAAAACTGACAGCCAATGGATTTCCGTGAAATATGCAGATTAAACTTTATGACGTCAAATTAACATTGGTATTTCGCACAAGCGAAGTAGGAATAAGTAAAAGCTTGCGAAGTATCTACTACCCACCGTCGAGTTTATCAAGAAAATGCTTGGCAAAGCTTAAAGCTCCAATTACAAAGTTTCTTGTAGAAATTCTGTGTACACCATTAATTTTGACTGGCGAGAGTCCCCATTTCCGTATCCACCGAGTAGCATGAAAATTTATGTTCGCAGAAAAAAAATTTTCAGACGTAACGTAGCTACTTAAGATAAAAAAAGGTCTTTTATAAGCTCATTAAACGAAAGCACGAATAAAGAAAACTAATAATCACGTCAAATTTCACTGAAGGAAACTCATCCTCAAGTTGCAACGTGGAACGTCGGTGCATCGAGGCCAATTGAAAAACGGCAACGTCTACCCCGATTCACTTTTTCACAAAAGATGTCGATGTATTCAATTTAGTAAAAGCTTTAATTCTTTCGTTCGAGTTACTTCGTGTCGGCTGGTGTCTTTGTTTCCCGAAAGCGGAAACTTCTCCGTGTCTCCGGATACGGTTTCCGCAGGAATAGAATTCACGGAGTCTATAGAGACCTCCTTTGAAACATCTTATCATCCTCGAATAGAGTACAATCGCCAAGAAGTGGTTCCCTGAGGAAATCACATTTTCGAAACGTCCCTTAACGACATAAGGGTATCATTAAAATACTGTAACAAAATTCCTTATTGGTCCTGTCTCAAATTAGACGTCTTTACTAGCCTTAGTGATTCCCTCGACGAAGGCTCTGGTCGCCAGTTCACCTGGTCCGTCGACAGTTTTCCCATCGTCGTCGGGACCCCAGGATGCGCTATATATATCTATATGCTGTGGATTAAGGCTAAGGGATCTGGCTTCGACTGCATCAGTGACGTCACCGTCGAGCATCCGGACGCCTTGAAAAAGCACAAAGACGATTTATCCTAAAGCTAATCCGGAATCAGTCCGAAATACAGAAAAGCAAAATGTAAAGGCTCGTGTAATTCCACCTGCTATTATACGCTAGCTATTGCTTTTCTTATCGGTTCAATAAGTATTCTCCACGTACCTCCGACTCCTGCACCGAATGCAACTCCTACCGCGCAATTACTGTTATTCGCAGTTGCAGCTACTTCACCAGCGCATCTGGTACCGTGTCGATTACTATCGGCCTCATCGTACCGTGGCATAGGATCCTCGTCGTGACTGTTGACGTCGTAGCTTGCTTGGGGATCCTGAGAAGTTGTGTAGGACAATTGTACAGTTATAATTAAAATTTAGATTATCATTGTTATTTCGATATTTTTTTAAAATTATTTTTAGGATCTTCACATATCGACTTTTGGACATTTTATCGCACGTGGAGTCTTCTGTGCACGAGATACATGAGAATTGTAGGTTATGCATATTTCACGTAGACTTACGTAATTTCTAGTGAGATCCGGATGATCTTTTTCTAAACCGTCATCCAGTATTGTTACTACTACTCCACTTCCGGTGATACCTTCAGTCCAAGCACCCTGTACATTCATGTCTAGGCCGTTTCCACGATTCTATAAAAATACAAAAAAATTCAATTTCTTTAAACGGGCAACACAATCCGCTGCTCCGCTAACTCGAATTGCATATTAACCTCGCGGTGGTTGTGCTGTGTTTACCCAGACGTGCCTAAGTATTTCGTGTCAAACGGTGTCAAACAAATTTGTAGGGTTCACCTGTTTCACTGTGTTTCCATATATGCACTGTTAAATAGTTAATTACTGGAATCCAACGTTACGCTATGTTTCATTAGGTGCGTTCGTTTATCAAGTAAAATAAGACTGTGTCCTATAATTGGTCTAACAGTTTCGCTTTTAGTCCTACATGAAGTCATTATAAACGATTAGTAATTCGCTAACACAATAGTTACTATGGCTGAACAGACATCTTCAATCTGACTCAATGGCTGAATTGATAGCAGAATCGAACGAGGATTGAAATGAGTGATAGGTATGTTTCTATTAAACAATAGATATATTTTTGATACTTATTGTGCCCTTGATTTAAATTTCATGGAATAATTCAACATATTTTCCCGAAGCGATGTCTTTAGCGAGAAGCTGAACAAATTGTGCGAGTTAATCAATTGGCCTGATTATGAAAATAAGTGGGCTAAAATAAAGCGACTGAAAAAGTCAAGTGTGGAACTGTGAGTTGACGGTAGAGACAGCATTCGAAATGATGGACAAAATAGACGAATGAGCGATGCGAGCTCATTTTGATGTTTGGTATTGACTCAATGACTGTTGAAACTGAGAGTTTAAATATTTCGTGACTTAACTCGACTACAGTTGGAAATGGATTTATTCGTTCCGATAATTCAAGCTCGAAATATGATAGTGTCGATTGGTCGTATCTGACAATTCTATATAATTCTCAAAGAGAAGTGACGCTCGTCTAGTAGTATTTTCGAATGATTTCTCGAGTACAGAATTCTCGGTATCAAGTAAACGCATTCCGGAGTGTTTGAGTTGTACACGATTGTCCCAGGAGGAGCTGGTTACTATGTACTGACCAAATACCACATCTGAGGCCATCGTTCATCGTTGAGGATGATTCGTGGGCCAGAGTGTCCTCGTTTGATAATCAAGTCCCTTTTAGTTCGGGACTTGGCCCTTTGCTGCTCGGCACGCCGAACTCTTGAATCTCCTACGAGCCTCTGGTGGATTTCGTGGTGCGGTTCTGTTGATCTTTTTACGATTGAACGGTGTTCCATGTGGTACCAGTCATCGACTATCTGAAAATAAAATAAATCGAACCCATGAAAATGTGTGATGCAGCTGCATTTGTATGGAAGGTAACAAGTCTTTACGTATAGCAATGCATTTATCGAATATCAGCACTTTGGTGATCCGAGCTTTTGAGCCATAACCCCGTTACGTGCGGCCGGCGCTTTCGAGTCTTTCGGCCACGGCAATACGAGCGGCCGGCAGGGTGTTAATTTTTATAATTCGAAATAGTACTACGACTGTGAATTCACGCAGACGGGTACTAATGACGATAGGATCAAAAAAGTTGGCAGTGTTGCTGAATTAATGTGCATGTGCAATATGCGTTTTACCACGTAAATATACAACTATCTGCATTTTTTGAAAGCCCATAAAGAATTTATGGTAGGTCGCAATAATGCTGCTGCACGAAGCGGTGTGAACGTGGTTTTACGATACTGTTGAATTTATTGCATTTGTACAGTCTGTGTGTACAGTTTCGGTTCGATATATTTCGAAGGGGACTTTAATATTAATACAGTCTTATAAGCTTTCCTATATGTTATTTTTTTCTGGAATTACGTTTTGAAATTTGTTCCTTCGCCGAGATTTCCGATTCCTTCATCTTCATTGCGTAATTTTTTGTGCGAATAAACTGACAGCTGTCATTCACGGAATAACAAGCATCGCCTGAGAGCATCGATAAACAGATGTGACTTGAGTATTTTCGGGCTTTATTGGTGGATTTTATTTTGCAATGCATTCTCTCCAATTTCCAAAATTCTTTTACCGGACACTTGTATATTTTCAGTCTGACAGGATATTGCGCTTTTCGCCAATTCCCCGGTGGTACAAATTTTATAATCTTTCTTCGAGTTTCTTCCACCGGAAATTTCCTTCTTCTTGGAATTGGATCGGGCGGCCCGGCCTTTTTTGGTTCGTACACTCGAGCCTCCCACATTTTATTTATACAAGGACATTTACTTAGTCTGTACTTTAGCGCAGCCGTGTTTGGATGGCAATCGCTCAGGTCACTGATATCTGTTTTATTATCAGAATTTCGAATCCCACATATCCCAGGACACGTCATCCAACACGCTTCTTGACATATTTCCTCGAGATCCTTTTTCGGTGAAATATAAAGACCGGACTGACATTTATCTGTAAATTGAATAACACAGGGTGGTTTCGTGCAGCATTTTTTCAAAATACTCAATGGCGCTCTCATGCAACATAGTAACGGTGGCTTTTTTAATAATCGTGGAGATTTGCATTCGTCCATTTTTAAAGGGTACGATTTATCGCTTGGAAATTCGCAACAGTGTTTTTGGCAACGGTTATGCAATTTTGAGCACAACTTTTTTTGGAAATCCTCCGCCTTCCTGGGACACACGGGATACTGCGACGGATACGTTATTATTTCGGATCTTCCACAAAGACTTAATCCTGGAGGATCAGGATCCGGTAAGTGTGGGTCTTCTATAACACGGTCTGGAGGAAAGGGTTGTGGCGGGGATGAAAGTTCGAATATATACGACTCTCCAAAATTTGAGTTTACTGTTTCGCTGCAAGATGGACTCGAAGTGCAGGAATGGTTCCACATTGGATAAGCCGTGACAGTTTCAGGCTTTTTCACCACGGAATCTTTTTTCGGCAGGTAAAGATCAAATTTGTCTATTGTATCTTTTTCATTTGCATTTTTCATATTTTTTCTGCTTCCGTATGATCCAAATAATCGCAGCTCGATCTTTGTCGGATCTTGCCACGAGAATCGTCCTGGGATTCTTTTCAATATTTTACTGTGATCGTAAAACCAGGAATTTCGAAATTGGACATTCTTTGATATATCTTTTTGAACTGCCACTCCCTCGGAATACCTCGCGGACATCAAGCGTCTTCTTCTTTTTCGCCATATCGACCATAAATTAATATATTTGCGTGCCTGAAAGTGTGCATATTATTTTTTGGTTATAAAATCCTAATTGTTCTATTTTAGAAATAAACGTTCGATATTGCAACTGTAAGAGGTTACCTTACGAATTAAGTTTGTGTACATTTTCCAAGATTTTTTCTATGCGTTCAACATTTTCGAATTTCAACAAATTACTTAATCGAAAATCATTACTTTTGAGAAATAAAGATAAAGAGATCGATGGTAAGAAATAAATTTTTTTTCAAATTGGTTCTAAAGGGTATGAAATTAGCTAGAAAATCTTATTGATTTCAAAATTTATAGCCAAAGAATCTTTCTTTTGTTTATTCGATATCGAGCACCATCGCGAGATCGTCATTTAATGCATCGAATCAACGAAAAGTGCAGTTATGAAAGTGCGTCGAATGTGTTTTATAGGACTAACCTTTGATTAGTTTTTTTATTACGCATGCGAAAACGAATTCTCGTGCTAACTGTTGCACATGGGATTTAATCGATATTAGCAAAATATTCAATTTTCACTTATAAAACGTAAATTTTCGATGTAACGATCAATACATAAATATATACATATACATATAAAAGTAATAGAAAAATTTGGCTACACCATGGAAATTCAATACGTTTACGTGAAAACACGTTCTCAATTTGGAAAACAATGCTTTTTCGATGAATTCGGACCAAGTGTCGATGAGAATATCGCAACGAATCCAGAAATTACGGCGGATTACATAACAAGAAATCCATGTCACGTCGGTGTTCAAAAATCAAAGCAATATGCATTGCACGAAGTTCGTAATACGTTTATCATACGAAATTTAAAGCGATATCATTATTACAGGCTAAGAAAGTGTATTTAGCATTGATATAATAATTAATTGAACACTTTTTCTCGATAGATTCAAACCAGCGACGCCGTTACGAAGGAAAGTGGGATGTTCCACACGGAGGGTGGTTGGCCCAAGGAATTGAATCCAAAAGACGAAGAAGCTACGATGCGATTTCGTCGGAGGGTCGAGAAGGACGATAATTGGGCACCAAAAATGAATACATTAATGGAAGTGAGGAACGATTAATGAAAGTTACATGGGATAAATCTGTATAATGCAATACATCCAATACTTTCCTTACAGCCCGTGGAGCACTGCGTATTGCAAAACAATGCGGTGAACATTTATGAAAATTTCTTCGACGACATGGTACCCACGGAATTAGTTCTACCGTTGGCCGCAAGGTGGCAAATATTACGAAGACAGAGAGAACCCCGAAGGAACACGTTAGTTAATTTAACCAGTTAATCGAATTGATTGCATCAGAACTGTAAACGTCTACGCGGATCCGCAACTGAATGTCAGGCCAGTAACGCATCTGTCATGGTCGCCCGATCATGGAAAACGCTTGGCCGTGTCCTACTGTCTAATGGAATTTCAAAAGAGCACCAATGACTTAAGCTCATATTCCTACATATGGGACATAGGCAAGTTATTGACAGACACGTCGGACAAAAAATTATTATAAAAATTAAATAATTTCGTGCAATAAAATAATAAAAGTAGCTACCTAAAATATGCTCTCTTTTTCCCCCCCAGAAAATCCTAATAAGGCTTTCATGGCCCTAAAAGCATTTTGTCCTTCGGTAGTTATAGAATTCAATCCTAGGGACCCTTCGATGCTAATAAGTGGCCTGATGTCGGGCCAAGTGTGCAACTGGGACATAAGAACCGGAAATGTGCCAGTTCAAGTATCAGAGTTGCAGTACAGCCACAGGTGACTGTCAGAGTCAATTATTTGTATTTGCTTACTTTCGCTATCAGTCTAATTATTTATATTCCATTCCTTGATTCAGGGATCCAGCGAATCTTGCACTCTGGATAAATTCAAAAACGAATTCCGAGCTTTTCTCAGCATCGACCTGCGGTACCATGAAATGGTGGGACATCCGTAAATTGCGTGAGCCAACGGAGACTTTGGTGCTTGACCTTGATAATCCATTGAGATCGGACGAAGTTCGAGCGATCGGAGTATCGGCTTTGCAATTTGAAGCCACTATGGGCACAAAGTTTATGGCTGGTATGGAGAACGGAACAGTGATAAGTGGAAGCCGAAAGGGGAAAAATCCGGCTGAGAAATTGGCATTACGTTTTCGCTGCCATTACGGACCGGTAGTAGCCATCGATCGGAATCCGTTCAGTACGAAGAATTTTTTGACGGTCGGCGACTGGACTGTCAAGATTTGGGCGGAAGACACGAAGGAAGGCTGCCTTATCAGTACCATGTATACATGTCTCAAAGTTTTTTTTTCTTTTTTTTTTTTTTCTGATAACGTAATGGTAACCGAATACCTATTGGAATCTTGTACTGATCAATATCGAATTTCTAATTAGACCGCGTACTACGATCCTGAATGGTGGCTGCTGGAGTACATCTCGCTATTCGGTCTTCTACGTAATCGATATGTCTGGCCAGTTGGAGGTGTACGATCTTCTAGTCGGTATGGAAGGTCCAGTAAGGACCCTCAGATTATGCGAGGATCGTCTTGGCGCTATAGCGCCGCACGAGGAAGGAAAATTGGTAGCTGTTGGAAGTTCGAGAGGCAACGTGTATCTCGTTGAGTCATCGGAGGCATTCACTGTTAATGGGAAGAATGACAAAGCTTTAATGACTTCGGTAGGGTTGAATCATTGCATTATTCCCCTCGATATTCCGCGATGTATTGATTGAGAATTTTTTTTTTTTTTTTTTTTTTTTTTTTTTTTTTTTTTTTTTTCCCCAGTATTTGGATAGATGCAGCAGATACGAGAAGGCGATTGACAATAGGCTCAAGGAAGTGAAACTTGCTCAAAGGATAATTTTCGAAGAGGTCCTTGAGCCTGTCTTGACGCGAGATAGAAGCAAGGTTAAGAATAAGGATAAGAAGGAAAAAGTAAAGAAGAAGGAAAAGGATAAAGACAAGGGCAAGGAAAAGGATAAAGATAAATTCGATATTGAACATAAGACTAGCTTAAGACAAAAGTCGAGGTCGAAGGAAAGGGCCAAAGAAAAATCGGAAGAGAAGGACAAAAAGAAGTCGAAGAGTAAAAGGGCAAAGGATGGCGTAACCTTTCCTGACGATCCCGAATTGGTTACAGTCGAACTACAATATTACGAGACAATTCAAAAGGTACGGCGAATTCAGACATGACGTTTGGTTCGTCAGAGGAGAATGGCACTAGTTTTCATTTACTTTCTATTAACGTCCGACAGGAGATTGAAAAATATGCAAACATCGAGGATACGGAACAGGAGGATCCTGCGAGCAAATTCGAGTCGCCTGGGAAACGTAAAAAACTCGAGGAATCCCGTGATAAGGATGCGCGTCAGAAATCTGATAAGGATGATCAAATGAAACAGATCGTAATTCTAAAGAAGTTTGCCGAGCCACAGCGGGAGTCGCAGGACCTGACTGATCGTCTGGACTTGGATATGGTCGACGACGTTAATGCTTCTGTCGTTCTTCAAGAGTCTAAGGAGAAAATCAAGAGTCCTGGCAAAGCGTCTCCTGGCGCGCGTAAACACTCGCGCCGCGCCAAGGGTTTTCGGCTGAAGGAGGAAAAACCCTGTGGAACCGAAATTTGCCAGCCGACCGTGTGTTGTCTCGCTAAAATTGGTGAGATCTTTTAGTAATTCATAATGCATTAGTCCACGTCGTACTATTTTTCCGAGTCGTTTCGCGCTCATCCTTTATGATATTTTACTCCATTCATTTAAACGATCCATCACGCGAGGTGTTCACTTTATAAATTTCATTCAGGTTTCGTACTTTCTACGAATTTCATTTGACATCTTTTACAGCGGGGAATGCCATATTATTACTTTTTTAAAAGTCCGTTGTCCTAGAGTTATCGCTCTTTTAACGGTCACGGCGTACATTAAGAAAATTTATAGAGTTCCTACGGCACGTAAGAACAGAGTCCAATTCTCACATCTACGTTCGAGAGTCTCGTTCATTTTTCTTCAAAGATTCTTACGTTCGATTTAAAATATATTTACGCTGCTTTTTTCTTAAGGTATTGACGATCATTTTTATATCTTTCTCGCAACATTTTTTTTTAACTTTTTTTTTATTCCCTACCGTAAAGCCTCATTGTGAGGATTCAGTTTCATCCAATTTCCTGCACCGTTATCATCAAATGCTGGTCGAGAGTAATTACTACGAGAGTCGTAATTACCATTCGATACCATGTGTAACTTTAAACGTGCTTCCAACTAGTCCCGTTCTGCTTATATCTGCGAACGTTTGCTCGAGCCTGAACCATATGGTTGGTGTTGCTATTAGCAAATTCACCAACTGCAGAATTAATTACATTCAATCGTTAACTGTACGTAATTTTCCAAAAATCAAAGCCCAGGTATTACATTTCGCCCGGAATAAAGTGTTCAATTTTATGTACCGAGATGTATTTTTAGATAAATCAACTACCAAGAAGGGTAAGGAGACTTGGACGGATTTGGATTCCCACGGTAGAAGGAACACACAAACGCTGCTCATAGCGTTACCGAAAGCTTTGAGAAAGTCTGTGGAAGATTCCGATACCAAAATGAAAACTCTGATGGGTGAGAAAAAGCAAATTTTGAGGAACAAGGATGCACCACCCAATATCCTACAAGCGGAAGTGCTGAGTGCAAGAGAAAAATTGCGAGCGGAAGTAGATCGCACGAAGGCTGTAAAGGGTGGCTTTTCTACGGTCAAACGAGAAAAGTCGCTAAAATCGGCAAGAGAGGAGGGAGCGGAAGTCGATCTAGTAGCGGAAGTGCACAAGGACGAAGAATCTCTACAGGTGCAGTCGCAAGTGTTCGTCGAACCGGAAGTCAGCCACTCTGAGGCGGAAAGTGAAAAACCGAGAAAAACGACAGCTATCCAGGATGAGTGCGAACTCGAAACAGCTAAGATTTCCATCGGTCAAATAGTTGGTAAGCCTGAGGGCTTCAGGTTACCAGTTGCTTATCGAAAAATCGATTTCCCGAAAGTCAACTCATCAAAGAGACAAGATGTTTATCCGAGAATTTCAGCGGCTGTTATCACGAAAATTTCGACTTCGCACGAGTACAACGAGACGGAGACGAAATAAGTATATTTTGCGATGACAAATATTTTTTTAGGTGTAACATTTTTTAAAATAAATTTTATACAAACCTTACGATGAGTTTCGAAACGTTCAAAAATCTACGAATATTTTGCCCTTATTTTCGAAGCTCCTACAACGTCTGCTCTTACGATCTCAATTGACACGTTCGCAGCGAATTTCCACAGTATTTGAAATTAAAAATTATCTTTAAACGAGGAAATATAATTTTACATTTGTTTCTTTTAATTAATAAAATAAAATTTTTTTATGCAGTATAGAGGCGCCATGGGAAGTTTTCTTTTTTCAATTGGCACTCTGAGGTTTCGTGGAAGCGTAGCATAAGGTGTTATAATGACTAGACGGAAGTCAGTAGTCAGTCAGAAATCTCTTGACGTTCTTGAGAGTCTGTCTTGCGTACACTGAGATGAATATGCAGCGTTCTGACTTCCCATCACTGAATACGCCAAGACTCGATTTTAGTGTCGTCGAGTGGGATCTCTATTTTTGAGAATAAAGAAAGTATAATTATATAAGTGAAATTGAATTAAAAAGTTAATAAAAGAATCATTCACACCGTGCGCAGTATACAAGCACCATATCAATATAGCAGTGGATAGTTTGCGTTGCGATTACAAGGGTGGAAAAAAAGTACAGATGCATTCGCTGCAAATGCTCGCTCAAAAGTATTATTAAAATAAAAAAAAAATTTCCCCAATATCACTATAGGTATCGGATGCTCGTGAAGTAATTGCTGAAAAGCGACATAAATTTTGTAATTTTAATGAAAATTTCGAAAAAAAAGCTAAGCAGAGTAAAATCGTGTTCGATAACCTCACGATTATTCGTCCCCTCCGAATTTCTTCACTTTTTTTTCTCATCGCCACAATAATACCCTACTTTCTTTTCCATCTAGCTCAGCGAAATCCTAGAGAAACCCCTGCGCCCTTAGAAGCGGTATGTCTTTCTGTAATTAGTTTTCGGTCACGTACACCTGCGACTTTCTTTTACCGCCCCGTTTCAGGAATATTTTCCACCCTCTATAAGCATATTTGCTTTTCTCTCGAGGGTGCTCTTAAAGTTTCCTCCCGATTGAACCTTCTAGTGACGTACTATCTCACAGCAGACTGAATCGAGGGACTTGCCTCTATTGGTTATCTTTTGAAGGCCTGTACGTGGCACGCGAAGAAAATATTATCTTAACTTTATGAACATACTCCAAGATCTTAATGATTATAAAATTACTATGTATATCCAAGCAATTCGAAAACTAGTAATGTTTCCAAAAAATTCGATTTTACTCGCTAATCCTAAATACTTACTACCGAGCTTATCTTGAGTACACTCGGAACGAGGCAGACGTAAAAATAGTATTTGACATATGGCAGTCATACGCACGATCAAGGACTGCATTACAGGCAATAAAATGCAGAGAAACAAACTTTAGTAGGGAATCGTCAAAATGGAACCTACCCACGTTTACGTAAAGGCACGTGCCGAATTTGGAAGACAATGTTTCTTTGACAGCTACGGTCCTGTCATCGACGAAGATATACAACCCGATCACCTCGCTTATCAAGATTACATAAGACGGAATCCATGCCACGTGGCCAGTCAAAAACCCAAGCAGTATGCAGTGCACGAGGTATTATTTTTATTCGGTGGGCACACATACCGATATAATTTTTTAAATTGACAAATAACCTAGTGCCATTCGATTCCAACGAAACGTGCCAATTTTCACATTTCACGTAATTCCCTATAATGAAGCTTCGGTTGAACCTCCGACATTTCCCGTGGAATTTTCCGCAACTTTTGACGCTATTAATTATTATTTGACATCGAATTCCATTGAGATCCTTCTTGCCAACGTAATATATCCTCTCACTGTGCTTCCCATTATTCGTATGATTTATGTGCTCGCTTTTCTCTAGCTCAAGGTACGCATAGAATAGTGCTTGCATTGTACGCGTTAATCGAATCCTTACTGGGTAGAAATGGATTATTATTGGTTTCGTGATCTTGGATAATTTTATTTTAGAAAATGTTTTTAAAATAATTTATTACACAAATATACTTCATCCAACGTACTCTGAAAGGATCTTCTGGACGCTTTTTAATATGTCATTTATTCGTGCAGGTTCAAGCATCCGCGAATCCCTTAAAGAGCACTGGCATGTTTCATTTCGAAGGCGGATGGCCGAGGGATATTAATCCACAGGATGAGGAAGCGACGGCTCGATTTCGAAGACGAACTGAAAAGGAAGATGATTGGGCACCGAAACTTCGGCACTTATTCAGAGTAATTGAATTTTCTTGAAACGTTGTCTATTCGAAAATCAGGTTGGAACGTTTTGGCGGGTTTTATCAATGAAAAATAGTTTTTTTCTATATTTTCAGACCATGGAGCACGGTGTTCGGCAAAACAATACTGTTGACATATATGAACATTATTTCGATGATATTGAACCGGCCAATTTGATAACGCCGCACAATCTTAGGTATTACGTAAAAAAGAGAATTTGATCATTTCTTTATACGTATTCCAAAATTACAACTTTCTTCTCTTTCGCTACAGGGTGGTTAATGTCTATACCGTTCCTCAATTAAAAAAAGAACCCGTTAACTGGATAGCCTGGTCGCCGGATCGTGACACGAAAATAATAGTTTCGTACTGTGTAATGGATTTTCAAAAAATTACCAAAGTACAGGGACACTCTTACGTTTGGAGCGTTGGTAGAGATTTTTCGAATTTTTAATGACAAAAGTTTAACTGGTTTAAACATTTTTTGAGCAAATATACGTATTTCTTTGTTTTTTTTTTTTTTACAGAAAACTCAAACGTGCCCGTTTCACTTTTAAAAACGTTTAGTCCTTTAGTAGTATCTGAATATCATCCACGTGATTCTAGACGAGTAGCCAGTGGCTTAATGACAGGGCAAGTTTGTAGTATTTCTTTTTTTTTTTTTTTTACAGAAAACTCAAACGTGCCCGTTTCACTTTTAAAAACGTTTAGTCCTTTAGTAGTATCTGAATATCATCCACGTGATTCTAGACGAGTAGCCAGTGGCTTAATGACAGGGCAAGTTTGTATTTGGGATTTGCGAAAAAGTATGAAACCAGTTGCATTTTCGAGATCGGATTCCAGTCACAGGTAAAACTGAATATTTGTTTTAAAGCAAATGAAACAGAACAATTTTATGAGCAGATATTCCGGCACAATTTTTTTTTCACGTTAAAGATATCCCATATCATCGTTAAAGTGGATCCAATCAAAAAATGGTTATGAATTTTTCACGAGTTCCTACGACGGACAAGTGATGTGGTGGGACATGCGAAATTTGCCGAAACCAACATCAATTTTGACTTTCGATCTTGAAAATCCCAGAAATCCAAGTTTGGATCATGCCTTCGGTGTGTCATGTATGAATTTTGAACCGACAGTAGCCACGAAATTTCTAATTGGCTTAGAAAATGGTGTTACCATAAGTGGATCCAGAAAATCAGCAAACCCGGAGGAAAAAATGTCCCTCCGGTTTGATTCCCATTACGGTCCTGTAATTTCAATCGACCGAAACCGATCGATTCCAAAATGCTTTTTAACTATCGGTGATTGGACAGCTCGTGTTTGGTCCGAGGACACAAAGGAAGGCGGATTGGTATCAACGAGGTATAATGCTTTAATATATGAGAAAAAAATTCATTTTTATCCATAAATTCATAAATCAAATATGGCCGCCTGACTGTAACGAGAGATCAGTAAAGTTACGGAATAAACTTATTCGTGATAGGTACTTCAAAAAGTTCCTAACTGGTGGATGCTGGAGCAGATCGAGGCACTCATTGTTTTACACCATCAATCGAACGGGTCATCTTAAATCTTGGGATCTACTTCAAGATCTTCAAACACCAGTGACGTCATTGCGCTTATGCAACGATCTCCTAACTACCATAACGCATCATGAGGATGGAGCCATAATGGCGATCGGCAGTACTTCCGGTAACGTGTATCTGGTAGAAGCTTCCGAAGGTCTCGTAAGATTTTCAAAAGATGAAAAGAGTAATTTTGTTACAGTGAGTTTGTGGTTCATATACATACTCTATTAGTTAGGAAAAACATACATATATCGTTTTGTGGATCGTAATACTTAGTTATTGCGTCAATTTGTTTATTTTGAAAAATAGTTAAATTATTATCGTTATTTCATTGAATTAGTAGTTCATCCATTATGTTCGATAACTTTCGAAGTTTAATAATCTCCGGAGTAAAGTTTCCTAGAGATTTTCTAAGGCTTCCAGCAAGTTTTCCTGCACGACAACTTAAACTACCGCGAAGACGTTCTTAAGTCTTCGCCACACGTTATCGCGGAATCCCTAGAGAACTTTACCGACCGCAACGATTTGCCAGTATTAGTAAAATTAATTAGATAGCTGAAAATTTTTGGTGAGATAAGTGGAAACTTTTTTTTTTCGAAATTAAAAATCTAAATTCGAGTACATGCATATAAGCCCTAAATTCTGAATCGACAGTACATCGACAGATGTTCCCGTTTCGCAAAGGCCATGGATGTGCGTCGAAGGGAATTGAAATTGTATCGAAGGACGACAACCCTGGAAGATAACAGAAGAAAAGAACTTGAGAAAGAATTGATTTTTGAAATGAGCAAAAGCAAAGGAAAGTCAATTCGCGATAAGAAATTGAAAGATAAACTTCGAGGTAAAGAATACCATCTCACGGAGTCACAGATTCTAAACGATCCTGAATTGCTCGACGCTGAAAAAGCATATTTTCGAATAATTAACGAGGTAACTTTTTATTGCCACGAGAAGCTGTCTCTATTGAAATTGTCATTTAACGTTAAAAACATACCCGCAGGAAATTTCGAAATTCGACCGTATCGTGGATCCTGATGATGATTTCCCGACAAAGGAGCACTCAAAAGTTAAAAAACAGACCAAAGATCGAAGGATTACTGGCAACTTGGAACTTCAAAAAATGAGATTACGTAAAAAAAGTGATTTTCCCAAACACAAAAATGAAATTGTAATTCTAAAAAAATCAAAAGTATCCGATATCCAAAACACTCAGGAAGTGCATAACCCGATTAATTCGAACGATTCTTCGGAGTCACTAATTTCGAAAGCAACTGCAACTGCAACCAAAGTTAAAGTGCCAGCAGGTCCCTTGAAGATGCCACAAGAATTGAAACCGTTAAGCCCAAGGATTTGTAAAGCTCCTTGCGCAATGGAAATTTGCTGTAAGGACGTTTCATACAAGATCAAAAGTAAGAAGCAGCAGGATAAACAGGATGAAAAATTGTTAAGAAACTTGACAGGGGAACAAGAGCCGGATGCTGAGATGAAAACCTGGAGAAGGATACCAGCTGGTTTAGGATCGTCAGGAACCACCGACTCGTTATTTACACAGGACGAGAAGATGGAGATCCTGCGAAATATCTCAGCGCCGCCAGAAAAAATGATACAAATATTTACAAGACGTATGAGTCACGTTGTCAACAAAACTGAGCCCGACTGAATAGATAAGCGAGTCGGACGCTGCCTGCGTCCGGAATTCTCAATTTGATTAATCGACAGTCGCAGTAATTATTATACACATATACGCGATAACGCATCAGTTCTCTGCACGGCGAGTTATCCGAAACTTTGTTGCTGAAATATTTTCTATTAACAATAGGAAAATCGTTAGCGCGTATTTAGTAACTTTATCGATAGATGTAATTCATTGTGTACATTGTAATATTATTATCATCATTGCCATTACTACTGTTACCAATAAGCTTCCGAGTTATGATTCTTTAGTATATTATCCGGCATTTGCAATTTATCAAATATTATAAATTATCGGGAAACTCCGATATATCCAAACCGATAAACTCTTATGGCTGGGCATCGAAACGGATACTGGCTTATATCGACATAAAGAGACACTTTCCGGTGTTGGATACCGGAAGTTCTCTCTAGCACCTCTAAGACTCACTTTTCCGGTGGTATCCCAGATACCAGCAATTTTTCACATTGGAAAACCAATGCAGTCTGTATAGTCAGTGAGAAAATGGTATCGCTGACGTCTACCTACCTAGGATGCCGCATGCACATTTTAAAGAAACGACACCGATAGGATTGCATTCTGCGAATGTCACGGGTTGCGGTTGCAGTTGCAATCTTTCTCCAAAAATTCTCTTGATTTCGCCACCTTCTGCCGTCTCTACCTCTTGCAGTCTCCGATATTCAAAGTCTTCGCCCTCTTCCCGTCGCCTGCGTAGCACGTGAACTTTTCGTCTCTCAAAGTGACTGGGGCTTTTGTCAAATTTCAAAGAATTCCGAACTAGTCTTTTCCCCTTATTTTCAAATTGCCCACAGTCTTTGGTGCCGGCGAAAATATTTCGCCAGACGTTGTTTCACATTAGCTGCTGAGAGGATCTGTGCCTGGAGCAACCATTGGATAAATACGGTATATACGTAATTTTGAAAATCCATTGAAAAAACTATCTAAGCTTGTGTGTCCAAAAATATGAAAATGACTTATCCTTTGGAGAGTCGGAAGACGTTATATCGTATCAAAGATGGCATACGACACATAGGGGTTGTATCTCCCAAAGTGAAAAACTCTTTTCACTATCCATTTTCTAAGATTTTTTTAAGGTCGAAGGAACCTGCGTATGGTAATAATAAAATATGAATAAGACACGTGTAATTACGTTTTCACAGAAACTCAAATATCAAAGAACGATCAGAATCACTCGTATGGTAAGTATCGGAGTAAAAAATGTGAGACACGCAAAAGTATCGGATTACGAAAGGAGGACGAGATAAAGAGCTTAAAAGATGTGGAAAGAGTAAGGTTGAGAAGTCTGGGGTGGGCGATGACGACGTCGAGTCCGAACAAAAGAAATAAAGAGCATGAAGGACTCGTAAAAGGGCCCGTGCAACTATGGACCAGATATCTCGACTCGGACGTTGTACTCCCGTACGTACTACGGTACGATACTCGCGGACGCAGTGCCGTATCAACTGCTTCACAAATGAGGAACAAATTTCTCAGCAGGAACTATCAATATCATTTCAAATAGTCTAAGTACTTTGTGTACGCATAAGTGGCAAAAATAATTCCTCTAGAAATTATAACATTCTTCTTATGTTTTACGTAATTCAAAATCGTAAAATATTTTCAGAGATAGAAATATGGGTGAGAACGAAGGCAAAGAAAAATGAAGAAACTGTATGAAAAGTATTTAGAGAGAAAGATAGAGAAAGATGGGAGTGTGGTGGAGGGGGAGGCTTCTAATAAAAAATGATAAAAAAAAGACGTTTTAGAGGAAAGCGAAGAATTTTACAGAGGATGGAAAATATGATATTATGGAAAAGGAAGAAAATGGAATAGGATTGGAATCTAAAGCTGAGGTCACTGTGAAAGCTGGACCATCTCGTCCTCGAACTAGCCCTCCAGTAAAATTACGGCCCTGGCAAAACGTTTGGCGCAATTCCAACTGCCGAACCTCGGACTGGCGTACGCGAAATCTCGTTTACTACTCGCTGTGCCTTATATTACTATACAAACCTCTATATAACTACCACCGCCACTAGTACTACTATTGCTTTTGTATTGTACCAGATCACTAGAGTATACTCGTCGGCGTGCGTGTGTATTCGGTTCTGTAAAAATAGGATATCTACTGATACGCGGTTACCGGATGAATTTTGATTTTTTTTCCCTGGACTCACGACTTTTCCCCAAGAATAATCCGTCATCTCCATTAACTTCTGTGCCTGTAGTAGTTCGGTACAGTAAGTGGAAAAAAAATATAAATTACAGGAAATTCGATCAACCCTACAGAATACATCAGACTGCTTTTTAACAACAGACCGATACCATTTTTCATTGAAATTTATTTCGTGTGCACTGGCAATGCCCAATGTAGCGAGAAATCAAACTATCAAGCGCGACTCGTGAGAGGTATCGAAGTTCGTCGAAAATCAATTTTTGCAATAAAAAACGAAAAGGCAAAACGACACCGGCGTATACAGATAATACGTGAATCTAACTCCATTTCATGCCCACAAAAAAAAAGATATAATCGATCGCATTGAAAATAAAAGAGTTGCCTGATATTGACATTTGCGAAGGGAAAAAAATATAGTGTTTACCAGGGGGGTTTATAGGAATCGATATGACAACCCTGTCGATGGCGATAGTGCATCGTGAGAAGCTTTCAGTGGTTCTCGAAACGAGGCTTGCAAGTACAAGGGCTTTCCTCAAATGCTTTTCGTGCTTTGTTCTTGTCTGGCGAGGTCGACGTTTATACACGCCGGCTCACTTTCCAAGGTGGGAAATGGGAGACGCTACCGAGAGGAGGGACGGTGGTACTGTGATTCGAAAAGCACGTACTTTGACACACAGAGACAGGACGCACACGTGCGCAGATCGAGAAATAGGAAAAGAGTGAGAGAGAAAGAGGTAGTCCATCAAAGTACTTGGGACAAGCAAGTTTACAGCGAACCAAAGAAAGAGAGTGGTCCTGTGAGTGCTCGGCCATTTTTTTTCGTGTATACGCACACTCGGCTTTGCTTCTGTTCTCTCCCTCCCTCCCCCTCTCTCTGTCGTAGCGACACTTACCAAAGCGAAAATTTTAATGGAGCTTCTCGCTGTTAAGCTCCACGAAAATCATTCCCTGTCCCCGCAGTCATATTTCATTTGCTTCATTATTTATCATCTTCTCCTTATTTACTGCTAATAAAAGTTTCTTCATAAATTCTTGCCTAATACTAAATTTCGGTTTAGTCCCCTTCTCAACACTTGTCTTTCCTTTCCTCGCTTTAATGTAAATTTTTCGATAATTTATTTTAGTATTTTTATTTGCCCTGATATTTTCATACAGATATTGACTATTTCTATAAGATTCAAGGTTTTCATCAAATATGGTAATTGTAGCTGTGACCTATTGTTCTCTTTAAACAGATTGACTTGTTTGCAGAAAATATGTAAAGATCATGCTCGACCGCCAGACCTGGACCCGGTGATCTCAAAGTCAGTGGCCATCGCCACGTACCACCTCCTTCCGGAATAGACCACGTCACACAGGTTATCGCATAACGTTCAGCATCCATCGGACTCATGAACCAATTCATCTCTGATGGTTCCGATGAATCCACACATGCGTGTCTTCTGGCACAGGAGCACGGTGATGATCTTACCCCACTCGATCCACAGCCTCACCAACGGAAAGATGGTCCAGTCAGTGCGTTTGGTTAAGCACTGACTTCTACCCCTTTGTGGCTTATCACTATTAAAGGCTAAATCGCCAATCTAGGCTCCCACGAGCCACAAGAATACCAGAGTGACAATTGAATAACATCAATGAATAGACAAAATTTATTTAATATTTGTTACGTTGGCAACGTTGACAACTAAATACCTTCTGCCATTTACCGTTATTGAGAATTTTCTCATTAAAATTCATATTACCACGAAAAATCATTTTTCTCCAAACATGATTTCCACGAGGATTAGGATATCTGCGTCGGAGCAGATTACGCGAAAATCCGATTAGCCATAATGTATTCATCGGAATTGGACTGCATTTTCTTGATAAGATATTTGCACCCTTAGGGACACGAGAAACGTTTCAGCATTACACGGAGTGAGTCTTAGAGTTCAGGCTATATACATTCAATATTGTAGACTATATAGGAAATGATATATCAGGTGTGTGGATACAGAGGTGGGTCTTGATCAGGAGTGCTTTTAGCTCGAGAGCTTTAGTGTATCTAACTATATGTATATGGTTTCTATGTCGCTCTGTGCATAAATGGAAGCCAAGGTGAATACATTTGCTTGAAGATTTCTTGACAGCCAACTGTCAGAAATGAAGTTTCCGAGTGATCCGAGCGAACAGACGGTCGATGGAAAAAGACAAATTGTAAGAAAATAAGATAATTATAATTGGCTCTGTCAAATAATTTTTTCATATTCTCTTATCAATATTGATAATCTCGCGAGAAACTGATATCGTTGTTATTTAATTATTTCGGCGATACGACAAAAGATTGCATAATTATTATAATTCGTCTTCCTTTGAAAATCATTAAAGAGCTATCAAGATAATACAACGAAGTAGATTTTGACGTTGCGCGATAACATCGAATTGCAATTGATTACGACCAACAATGGCTCCCTGCTATATCATAACTACCTACGAGTACAGCCTTTCATAAGCGATATCATCCCTGGGGGATGCATCGTTATCTCATTAAAACATCGCATGTAAAATATAGACGTTTAAACGACGCAAACTCCAAAGAGATATAATTAATTATAATCACGCACCGCTGAAATAAAAATTTTTTCTTTAAAAAAAAAGTACTACATATATTTTTATTCAATTTTTCAGTATTTCATCTTTACACACGTGCCTCCATGCGCCAATAATTTTTTTCCATTATCTTCAGCAGACTTGACAATGTCTATATCACGAAACTAAAAGAACCTGGAATACGAATCTAAATTGTGACCCGCTCTTTTTCGCTCTTTTTTTTTTTTTTTTTTTTTTAAATTTT
>NW_014333088.1:121810-136117 GCF_000341935.2 Cephus cinctus | reverse complement strand
TTTTTCCCTTTTTTTTTTTTTTTTTTTTTTTAAATATTTGTCGACGCTCGCTGAATGGATATTGATTTTACTATTTTTAATACCGCCCACTACAGTTCACCACATCAAAAATTTAGTTAAAAGTAAGTGTAATACTTTAAATGCAAATATATCTACTTTACCCTGCAGCCAGCAATGATATTACTTTGGTAAGTCTTCCACGTGGAAACGTCTCGTACTTTTTATCTCGTACTTTTTTTTTATAGTTCAATGAAAATTATAACGATTTTATTAGGCTATAGGTAAACTGGTCAATTCTCATGAACATTTATTCTTTTATCACAGACTCGAGAGGATATTTATTTAAAAGAAAACTATCATCTATCGGAAACAGTACAATAGTACAATATTCGTCTCTATGAAAGAATTCAATGACAAGACATCATACTGTTATGTTAAGTTGAACTAGACTAGGTTAGTCAGCTCACAGATCGGGTAAGCTTTGGTTTGGATAGTTCTTACTCAGTTTGGCGTAATAATTCATCGAAATGTGGGCGCAGGGCAACCTTTGGCTACGGGAAATCGTGTCTAGCTGCCAGCGCCAGGAGAAGGTCCTTAAAGTGGCTGCGGTGTGTTAATTTAACTGAGGTTGGGTAAGTAGACAGGGGATGCACAGGGGAGGATACTTTCAACTAACTTGGCAACATTGTAATTCTTCCCAGCTGATACTTGCTAATAATATCTCTTTTTATTCAGACTTTTCTATTTCATAATGCTTTTACATTGATTGACAAGCACAACATTGATTCTACACAATGCACGAACAGTTTGAGCCATATGTCAGCACGAACATTATGGTAATATTTAGTGATTAATTTTTTAAAAGTTTAACAACAAACACTGCCAATACATAGAACTAGTATAATATCAATATAATTAAGTCATTCGATATCATTAATAATAGTTAGGTTTGACGGTGTTAAGGGTAGTATTTATTCTATGGTAATAAATAATGATGCCATGCTCATTTATCATGCGCTGCCTATCGAATAAAGACAACAGCAATATATTATCACGTGCTGCGTATGCATTAATAACAATCTTCAATGTTCGTGTAACGAGGTCAAAAAACGTCGACGACAGCAAAGGAGTGAAATTGCCATATAAGTGAATATTAAGAAGAAGAAAAGGGCCATTTGCGTATATCGTAAAATTTATATTATTTCCCAGCGATTTCTCAGCTAAAGTCTTACGCGAACACATTACTATTGATATACGTGGTTATATGGAAAAATAGAATATTACTATTTACAAGAGATTTTCACGTTCCTCCTACTGCATTGCGTAATACCACGTATTTGGGTGAATAGAAGAATTTTATAAAAAATTGCACTCAAAATATTTTTTTTTTTATTTCGCGTAAAGCATACGATCGAATTAAGGCAGCGAGTAGTGCTTAAGATTTCCGATTCCACGTGTACGAAAAAAAGTCCACGATTACTGTACGAGCAGTGAAACTTTACAAGGTTGTGTAACTCGCTCGAAAATTTTTTAATTGTTATTTGGAGTTTGCAAAATAAAAAAAAATGCATTTTATAAGTACGCGATTATCGCGTTAACTAAGTTTCGTATTGTCTCCGTCTTCGTCATTATAAATTATTTACCGTGAACTTCTGGGGGGGTGGAGGGGGGGTGTCAAGTGCCAGGGGATGTTCGTATTCTAATTTTCCCGTGAAAAGCAAATTGGCCTTTACGAGAGAGTCTCAATTATCGAGATGGCTGAGGGGTTCGGTTATAAATATTTTGATGATCAATCGGGCGACGGGCGAAGAGCTTTAAAAGTTTTATCAGGACGTTACACGGGGCTTCCTTCCGCAGAATCAATTGTCGCCCGTTTGATAAATTACTTTATTGTTTAAACAATCTTTGCGTTAAGCCTGGAGCCATAAAGTCAATATCGTCCGGAAAGTTTGTTTCGTTATTACGTGAAAGGAGATTAATTTTATTTGCTCGATATATTTCATCGCGACAGTGTAATCCCGAGCGTGAATATTATTATTATTGTTCACGGATCATTTCTAAGTAACGTACATACAGGGTGGCGAATATTTGTCGTTCGTGCCGTGGCTGAAGCGTGTACACGTTCATGGTACGAATAAAGGTGACAGAATGACATATGAATGGGGTTTTATTCTCCCCAATCTAGCACCGTGAACACATATGCTCGTCTGGCAATAAGCGGTGACATTGGCAACCCTAGAAAAGGCACCCCGACATTACGCACGGCTAGTAACGGCTAGTAACAACCCCTCGATGGCTTTTATCCCTTTAGAAAAGAAGGCTAATGGCTCAGAAATTATTATACGGCTGACGGAAATCTTCTGGTTCGGCGTGTTGTTATTATTATGGCTGCACTTTTACTCCATGAGAATTCTTTGCTTTGCGAGACTTCTAGGTATTTAATCGTGAATCGCGCCGCTCTAATGCATTTTCACTCGCCGAACGAAATCGAGTAACATTCGACACCCGGGAATCTTTATTGACGTTCAATATCGACGAGTCAGGTTAGCGAATTAAGGCAAGTATTGAATTCGAATAAGCATTCGTTATAACCATTTTAAAAATGTATCCGAATGCAGTCTGCTCGAACAGAGTCCATCTACGTGCACCGGGAATACAATTTCTGGGGAAATTTAGTTCCACTTATGCCATACTGGCGCATATACATATTGGTTCGCTCTTGATCAACCAACGGGGGCGTTATTGACTTGCAATTCTCGCGGACCAATTTAATCCGGTATTGTCCACGAGATTACGTGTGTTATCACTAGTTGGTAATCCTCGATTGTTCCACGGGTACCTGCAGTCATGTTACTGTGCCCGACCTATAAGTCGAATGCAATTATCGTATGGGAATCAAAATTTCAGATTACATTGAAAATGCCTTTAGAAAATTTATACAACGGATCGAGCAATTTTGGGCGTACGAAAGGTTTTCATTTTGATTAACGAAAATGTAATCCGCAATTTATGAAATATATATACAACTAATATTCTCAATAATTATTATTTTTATAAAAATTGTATCTTGCTCGATATACGTCATTATAATAGGCATCCCTATCGCCTGTCATATATATCGTTATTAATTAAAGGAATAATTACATTTAGATACTCTCCGTAACGCAACCGTATTTCTGCGGTCTCATTATTATTTCCCATGTAAAGTGCATTCATAGTATCTGATAATGGCCACGAATAGTGCCACCGAACAACCGTGACTCACAGTATCCCAGGACAATGTTTATGCAACCCCGTTGCAACAATATTGCCTTTCAACAATGCCAGACGTAGAATGCATTTCTTTACTTCTTTCTGCATTTCTCGAAGGTACGCTGCATTACATAAATGCGAGATGCATTTCCAACGAAGCTTACGAGCAGCGTAAACATTTTCAGTCAAATTCAATCTTTTCGCCCTGGCATTAAACATCGTGCAGTTTACCCAGTTCCTTTCTTCCTTGCGCTTCGTAGCGTTATTATGCATGCCCGGTCCCGATGCACCTGAGTTCAAATTAAAAAATACTACTGTCATACCGCGTTGGTTCAGAGATCGAATAACAAATTCACTAGACTGGCCATATCAATAGATTTTCAATAGTCCCTGATACGTGGTGTCTCAGAAATAAAAAATTTCACAAAAGTCGATCCTTCATGCTTCGTTATTAAGTAAAGCCTCGTGCATATCTTCTGAAAGCATATAAAAAGTCCCTTATAATGCCTGTAACGATAAACAATTCTTATGATCTTCTGTAAAATTATCTAATTATTGTCTACAACCTGTTAAAAGTAAAATATCGAAATTACGTAATGTAACGTTACGTCCTTATACCCCCCTATCCTCGATCCTTTTTCCTTCCCAATCATCCATTCTCGATGATTGATACGTCAAGAGCCCCGCATAAGTGTGCATAGCGCACTGTGGATGTGCATAACAGTATCTGAGAGAACTCCTCAAATCCTAGAATTCCTCAAGAATCCTATCGACCTCTCACAGCGACGCCGATAAAGGAAAGAGTATACAGGACCTTTAATTCTCTAATATTGCGTAATTCCCTTGAATCTAGTCACAGCGACAGTCATGAGGATATAATATTAGAAATTATTACATTTAATATTCCTAGAATCCGAAATACAGTCGACAGACTGAAATCAAAAGAAACAAGTGCCCAGACGCTAAGAGCAGGCACGCGCCGAAGACAATAGAAACACCAGTAAGCCGGTACTGGAAGAAAACCGCTAATCGAATCAGTCAAATAAAATCGTAAATGAAAATATTGAATCCAAAAAGCGACGTTCACACCTCGGGTGGATAAAAATCGTTATCCCCACTAGTTTTAACGTAGGCCTATCTAGGATATAAGCAGCGGCTTCCTCGATAGGAAGTCAGTCGGTCCACTCGTATCTATCCAGACGAATCGACAAGACCCTTGTACACCACAAGCCGACAAGAAGCTAGTAAAGATTTGGAAAGTGTAAATTATCAAAAAGCTTGGAGAAAACCAATCCTCTGTTCCAGAGCGAACCAGTGAACAGTATTGTACTGCAAGCTGTGGGAACTCATCCTGGGCAGATCCTGCTCTTGGAAAGCATTGTGTCTCCACCCTGTATCAGGAAATCTGCCATCCTTGTAGATATTCTGCATCGAAGGCATCGTGCCGGAGCTGTCAAAAATCGACCACTACAGAACAACCACACTCCTTAAAAAGCTCAGCTCCCAATATCATTGTGATTAGTAGCTGTCTGAGCATCCCGTAGCTCTTACCAGGCCTAAGGAATCATTGTGATACCCCCTAGTGTCAGGAAGGGCATCCCAATTCCCTCTGCATTCTCCTGCAGGGAAGTTATTGTAATAGAACTGTCAGGATTGCAGATCATTCACAAAAACAACCCACCTTAAAAAGATTCAGCTCCCAATATCATTGTGATTAGTAGCCGTCTGAGTCGAACCCATCCTTAAGATAAGGGATTCAGCAAACGGGGTTCATTGTGATCTCCTGTGGGTACTGAATCATTATCATCCTAACCTTCAACTGGACCACGGTCTTCGGACGCATTGTGCAACTGCTGTATTGTGATTCCAGCTACCTCTTTCCAATCCAAAAGGCTAGCAGAGAGAATAAGCAAACAAAAACACTTCCTGTCGCCTGTGGTACTACTAGCAAGCTAGAGACAATTATAGAGCGTCTGCATGTGTGAGAGAGAGCAAAATAGAATATTAAGGATACCTAGTCTGTAACATATAGGACAATACGTCATTATTATGTTACTTTAAAAACTCCAGTGTCTAAGTTGTTTCTGAAGACGCCTGCCCAATGGACGAACCCTACAAAAAGTCTCGTGATTCCGAAGGCTATAAAATCACGAAACGTCTCAGTACATTGACTGTAGAAATAAAGCGTTGAAGCTGTAATGAATTATTTTATCACTCGCTTATCAGTGCACGACCGCAATTTAATTTGGCTCATTATCGTCCCATTGTATTCCGCTGCATTGAACTGTAGCACGAATGAAATGGAAAAAAAAAAAAATGATTTAAGATCAAATTGACAATGCCGTCGTTGGACACACGAATTTTCCATCGATGATTCGCAGCTGCGAGTTTCCCAGGTCTAAATCCACCGATCACAGGTAAGTGCAACGATAATTGTTCACGCGTCGTTAAGCGTGCCCAAGGCGAATGCATTTTCGGCAAAAATAGTTTTAGACCAAAATTCGTGTCGTCCGTCGGTGCAAGAAACCGCAGCTGCCATCTGTTGGTCGATATAATTTTCCCTTACGCACTCGAATGAAAATGCACTCTTCATAGATTGCGCACAAGTGCATCAATGGCACTTGCGTATCGTTCACAATCGTTCACGATCGTGGCAGCTGCGCTCTCGATGCACGAGAAGGTTCAGTGCAAACCCTCGGGAGGGATTAATGCGATACTATGGGGTTTGTTATACCTATCCACAAGGGAGATCCCACCCTACGACCAAGCCCCCTACATATTTTTAAATCCATACCCATTTCCACTTATGGGCATACACAATGAAGCTCTCGGATATACACGGAAACCCACTGTACCCCGCTACATGCTGTAACGACTTCGCTGCCGCGTGAAATGCCACAACGAATGATCCGATTTCTTGCTTTATAATTACTGTTCTTTTCAAATAAGAACAATTGTGATTCATTTTTCTTTAATGTTTCTACCAGAGCCATACCCAAGTAGGATTTGCCGATCTACCGGAAACTGATCGGCCCAATGTCGATATAACAATTCTTGCCTTCTTTGTCGTAGATCTACATGGCAGAATATAAATCGACCCATCCTCAAGGTGCCGATTTAAAACCAATCTTCAAACTGATATTAATTCCCCAAATATTAGTATGCACATGTTGGGTCGACCTTTGAACTCTCCCATCGATCCGCTAATATATAGTTTGTTGACCCTTGGCTACACTGACGAAACTCGAGAAAAACGGCTGCTACGGCAGCGGGGTACATTTGTACCCCGTCGATGTAGTTAAGGGTTCAAAGCTAGGCCGAACGTCAACCTACCATTTATTAACCGATCCTCGATTCGCCAATATCGGTGAATTCGTGGGGCCATCATTTGTCGATCTTTGGTTTGCCAATGTTAAACCGATCATCAGACCACCATTGACCAGCCAGTCATTGGTTTGCCAATACAGCCGCCGCACCTCAGTATCTGTCCTGTGGGACCCTGTCTGAACTCAATCGCAGTCCGGTTCCATATATTAGTCTTTGCCTTCACGAAAGTGTCGTACGAGTGCGTAACGAGAACCCCGTGTCTTAATTTACGTACCTAACCCAACCTCCACTCTCCTCGTTAGAAAAATCTCGAAGCAAATCTAGTATAGAGACGAGTGTTACTACATCAAATTCTCGTAAGCCGCTTTTTCCAAGTGATCACGAAGGTCTAATTGATCACGTAGAAGCTGCGGAAAAAATTGGTGCGCCTCTTGTTAAATTCGTTTCTACAGCCCTGCAAAAGAATTTTCATTGGTCGAAAATAATCTCGTGACCTTCGGACAGGGACTGAAATTTGTGATCGGGACAGGGACTGAGGTTTGATTGTACAAATCTAATATTTGATCGAACCCTGGGTTTGCATTGAAGACCAACCCTTGGCTTAGACAGGAACCCAAGAATGGGCTGATGTCGAATACCAATTCTCGGCCTCAACACCTAACCCAATCCGGAGTAGAAATTGAGGTCGCTAATCCAACTAAATCCACCAGTGACTAGAAGACTTAGCTAACAATGGTTACCATGGCAATATAGAAATTTTTGGTACAAATTATTTTCGGACTTTAGCTTACGGACTACTCAGCCAAATATTACTTTTACATGGTTGCAATATACTGCACCTCAAAGTGAAAATAAATTAATGTAAAGAATTGCGGTTGATGGGACTATATCCCAGCCTTGCAGTTCGCCTTTGCGATCTATAACCTGTATCAATTTCTTTTTAGCTATTTTGTACCAAGTTTTTTTTTTTTTCGCCAACTCACTCGACCAAGTTAACGAGCCAATATACGAGGAGACTGAGAGTGGGAGAGAGAAGAGTGACATGCCTCACCGGAATTGACGTCTGGGTTCCCTCCAGTGTAGAATATTAGAGCGAAAAGATCGTGGAAAATGGATTCGGTCTCCCTGAAAGCCTTAGGAAAGCCCTATGGGTTCTTACGAGTCCTATAGGACCCTATCAACTTGTTACGAGTACTAGCGCGTCCCTTTTACTCTCTCACGGTCTCCTATCTTCCACAGCCTAGTAGCACAGCCTTTTCCCTCCAGCCTTATGTACCTCCGGTATCTCTTCCCATCTCATTCTGTTCGTAGCTACACCACCCTCGAGTTGTGTGTTAGCCAGCCCCTAGAAACACACGGGAGACGCGTGAAATATGGTTAATCTAGCAAAAGATATTAGGTTTGCTCTTGGATTAGGGTTCTTGCTGTGGAGACCGCTTTCCGTTCCAACCTAACCTCACGGGGGATGACGATGATTATCAAACAGTTTTATTCTCGATATACACGTGTATAACGATGTAAGAGATCGATGAAATCGTCGAAAGACAGTAAAATCGTTCTGCAGGTAGGTATACGATAAGACAGGCGAATTTTCATTGACGAGTACGCGAATGGAGATTACGTATGATATTCAATGACGCACATGTGTACAGTAATTTGACATTTCATGGTGTCATTATTAATGACGCAGAAATATTAAATATTTTATATGAAATTTTCAAACTTTTGGGCGATTTCACATTTAAAAATATATCAGCGACAATGAATATAATCCCATCGAACTCTATGGCACCTGTCAGATTACTATAGAGAAGTAGGCATCTTGATTATTAATTTCATAAAAATAAATGTCTGCTATGCAGTCGTATTGCACGTATATGTTGATTAAATATATCGACTTTTATTGATTTCATCTGAATAAATTTTGAGTTTAGAATTTTTGCTGCGCCTCTCCCACGTATTTATCGATTTCCAGTGAAGCACGTGCATACGTAGTATAAACTAATATGGAACAAAATTTGAGTCAGCAATCTCTTTTTTTTTCCAATAACAGCTTATGCCCTTTTTTACAACGTAATTCATAGTTATGAGCTGTTACTTACCCAAACTTTGGTTATGACTGTCAAGCATTATTTTCCGCACTCACCTGAAATTCCAAAGAACAGAAATAAATTTTTATGCCTCACACGGTGTATCGACGAACTAAAAAGGCGATGCGGTAAAAAGAGTATTTTCAAAAAACGTTCAACTAAAATCACAATTCTATATTTGAATTGACGTAAGCGTCGAGTGACGGTGAGCCTTTGGAATTTGTATATATTGAAATGCTTATTTCGAAAAGTCGTCGTAAGCGTTGGTAAACCCCGAAATTTCCCTTCGTGTCAAACTTGATAACCTGAATAGCCCCATAAGCACGGTATACGCTTACTCCTTTTATTGGGTGATAGAATCTTGTTGATCCGCTTTCGAATTCTACAAAAACTCCAGGCCAAAAATCTCTATTTTTTAATTAATACAGTTTAGATTCACATTAATCGGCTTAGAAAATCAATTCCGATCGAATTCCAGTTCGACAATTAAACAACGCGAACCTGAATATTTCTATTAAGGTATTTCGAGTATTTTTATATTTTTCTCATTCTAGATTTGTCATTCGACTGAACACGTTCCGTCGATAAATGAAAAAGTTAACGAGCATAGGGTATATGAATAGCCTTGCAAAATAAGGGCGATACGAAGATTCAAGAGAAGAAGAAAAATAAGAGAGTGCGTTATCGATAACGCTGAAACGATTATACGACGCAATTCCCCTAGGGGAGAATCGTATATGCATATGTGTATATATACATATACTATATATATATATATATATAAACACACACGTTTTCCCATATTTACAAGGGAATCGTCCACGTGTCTACGTATAATCCAATTCCCATCTCGTAGTGCAATAATGCAATTCCATTTACCGGAGAAAATACGTATAGCACTTTCTTTATGCGAGAAATTTGAAATTCACCAAGAACTTCCAGAGGATTCGTTTCCCTTCTTTTTTTTTCTCTTTGCACTTTTTTTCTTTTCGTTCCTTCTCATTCGTGCCCGATTCTCTCGTGTCGCCTCGTAAAAAGTTTGATTAACAGGAGCGTTACGCGATTGGACACGACTCGGTCCACGATGTACAGAGACGAAACAAACTTTACGAAGATACAAAGTAGAATCGCAGATAAATAATCCTATGCATTTACAATAAGGAAAACAGACTGATATATTAGGTACAAAATGTACTGTCATTATTACACAATTTCCAGCAAACAGATCCTTATGTATAGGAGCTTGTTAAATTTTAGACTCCACCTGCAAAAACATAGTTTAATCCAATTGCTGAGTAACTTTTGACTCCGTTCGAAGTAGCAGTAGCTTTAGCATTATTATTTTTTTATTCGATTTTTCGCCAAAAGAGTAAAAAAAAACAGAGCAACGTCACTAGGAGGAAAAATAATTTTTATTATTTTTTCAAAAGTTTAAATCTTTTATTTTTACAAAGCAAAAAGGGGAAATGCACTATCTATTATTTTTACATATCACTGACGTAGTAGCCGAGTTGTCGCTTCGATTTGCATTTATATCTTTTAGCTTATAAACCCGTAAACTACACACGGTTACTTTGGCATACAAGTAGTACAGCTCCACGGTAAAGCCCGGCATAACGTGAGAATACTAAATTAATTTAAAAGCAGCTTCGTTCCTGAAATTACCAAACGTACAAACCGTTGCTGCTAATTGTCAATGAGAGCGTCAGCAAAGATCTATTTTATAATTATTATTAACGTTCACGTACTTTATTAGCAGCGCTTCGATTCCACATAATTGGCAATCGTTGTCTGACCACCGAGTCATTGGTTCTACTTGAGACAGGTAATTTTGCAAAATCAACTAACGAAAGAGGAGCATCGTTAACAATTTTGCAAAACTTCGCTCGCTAATTACGAGGAAAGTACTAATTGAGTTTCCATCGAGTCTTGTTAAAATGTAATTAGTCGCTGGTGCATATGGTTTTCCGTTAAAGAGTCGCACGCTGAAATTTACATTAGACCTCGTACTCTTTCTTTTGGTCACTTTACACAATTCGTACTGACTGCACGTGACAGTTAAATAATTGAGGCTTTGATTAAAAAAAAATTATTTACATTCGTAACCGCAGATTTAAATATTTGTATCGGCACTTCAGTCACATGAGCAGTCGTATGTTACCTTTTTTCCATGATTTATAAATTCATATAATTCGGGTAAGAATAATCGGTTTACGATTTATACTTTTGCCTTGCAATCATAATTATTAGATAAAGACGTCCTACGGCTCGAGTAGGTCGGACATCGTCATCCTTACAAGGTCTTGGTTATCAACCCTGTATTGATCGTGCGACCTCACAACGTCGCTGTCTCAAATTCATTGAATCCACAAACAGCGGATCATTTATTGGACACCTTATATACAAGCACGGTCCCCAATAAAAGATCTATAAACCCAATCGACATGATTTTCGAAAGCAGACACACGGTACAGCTGTCTGCCAATCAATCAGAGCTTTTCTGAACATTGTGTTAATTGTCCGTTTCCCATGTAGTTAGAGTCTCTACAGGAGACGTCCTGTGGTCTATTGTGGTTTACCACGTTGCTATCAGATCTACACTATAAAAAATATCGTACTGCCAATGCGTCTACTGTAGTCTACTGTAGCAGGCGTATAGAGTATTAGAGTGCCTATACAGTGAGCCCGGTGAACAAAAGACCGGCTGATCTATACTAGAACGAAACGAGGCTCACCTTTTAATCGACCTAATTACACCGTAACAATTGCATCATGCTGTTGGGATCCTGATTCGATAATTCGTTGCACCGATGCACTTGTGGACTTTTGAAGCGCAAATATTATTCTGCCAATGATAATTGCACGATTTCCACCGACTGTCATTGATGCGTCCCAGATTGAAATTGAAGGTGAATAGAGGGCGCGACGATCAAGCGAGCCTCGGCGTCTGGCAGACGGTAGATGGGCCAAGGAGATTACCAGGACGTGGGGGGGGTGCAGCATTTGACATCTTTATAGTTGCAGTTGCATTAGGTGCATCAACGTATATCCCAGCTTGCGCAACGGCCACGACCGTTAACGGATTCAGCCAAAAGTATACTTTATCGTCACGGAAATGCAAGAGGGGCCTCGGTGCCTCGGTGCAATGTCCCGCGATTTCGTACTCTTGGATGCGTATCCGGTGTGCCGAGTGCATTATATACGTTAAGACTGAAAATTATTGTGCAATAAAGCAGAGTAAATGCACTCGAGTATCTATTAAATGCAGTTTTACGAGTATAAATGAAATTTATTTCTTGGATTTTTAGCAAAAGACATACTTAACCTTACCGAGCCTTTGGTTGTGCTTCATTTTGGGATAAACCATTTAATACGCCACCAGGACATGGTTTTTTTTGGATTCTGTCATATTATATTTTGCATACCGTGTATGTACATCCACAAGATGAAATTGAATGATTGATCGTAGAAGGGAAAGAAATGATTTTTGTCCTGAGCTTTTCTGCCCGACGTTGGCAGCACTAATTTATTACTCGGTTGAACCAGAGTAAAAAAAAAATTCTATATTATCAACAGGAGGGCCAGTAGGGGGGGAGAACTGTAATTTGCTAGCTGTTGTACAATTGGAATTGCTAAATATTTCATAAGATTCCAAGTATCCCGTTAACGTAATGAAAGGTAGCGAACGCTCGGTATGAAAATGTGTGAGCATCGAATTTCTACGAAAGACCGCGGTGACGATAATGTTGATGAAATTCGCGAATTTTTATAAGAGGATGCAAAGTACTTGCCATTATGTACACAAAAAGGTATCGCGTTGAGAACTAAAAAGCAATAATACGTTTCATTGTAATCGTAATCGAGTCTCGAAATTGACCACGTTACACTAATGAAACGTAGAAGGTGAATTTCTCACGGTCGAATAACATAATAATTTTTCATCTATGTACGTGCCCGAGATGTAGCGAATGCAATTTCGAACTTTAATCAAAAGGTTTTTTTAATTGCATGATACAGCGAACCCATGCATGACGAACATGTTTTTTTGGTTTACAATATCGTATAAAATAAATGAATGAAAATAAATTGAACCTGTGTTTTATTTTCAAACGACTACCCGGCATCACGCTAACAAAATGCAAATAATTCTTCTCAGGTAGACTTTCTCTCATCTAGTTTTCCCTTTCAAGTCACTTCTCTCCCTTTGTATGCTGGAACGTAGTAGCACTAACTCGAGCACGCGTCATTTACGCCATTACTTGACAATTATTTAAACTGCATATGGATGGATTCGCCAGAGGCGACGCTCCCGTGATTGACCACGTGTTTCAGCCTGCGCTGCGGAGAACGTGGATCGCGGGAACAGATTTCCTTAATCTCATTTCACTTGGTTTGTCCAAATTTACTTTCATCATATTTCCTGACCACAACCCGTACGGAAAAAAATATACGCGAAAATATATAAAAAATTGATTTCTCAAATATATTTTTATATATATGACAAATATATTAATTTTGCCGTTTTTCGTATATTTAAATATATACGTCGAATATAAGTATTGTATATTTTACATACACGAAGAATATACGTTATGCGGTAAATACGGTCTGTTGGCGATATTATTTTATTATTCATTGACTCTGAATCCTAATTTACGTAACGGACGACCAGAGGTATTTTTTTCGTTAGTAAAAAAAAAAAAATTACCAAACGAATAACAAACGGATAAACAGTAACTCTTCCAATCCTTTCATTTTTTTGGTTTTTCAAATTACTTGCAAATTTACTTTTGTATTTATCAAGTCTAATGACATTAATTATGAACAAATATTAATTGGGATCAATTTCACGGCACGGCACTTTTTGTGACAAGTATCTCGAATCTCATAAAAAGTTCAATATGAATTTTCGATAATGAGATAATATTTATTCTAAAATTCGCCCCCATTTAATATTTCGTATAACGTGACGCCCGTAATTATTACCATTTCACATGCAACAGCCATGGAAAGCCATTTGCCTCCCATAAATGTCACGCGCACGACACTTCGAAGGACGATATTTCAGAATCCGCGTCAACCATTCAAAAGTGACGTTCGTCGACGTCAATTAATCATAAAAATCAGGCAGAAAGAATACGCGCATGATAAATTGCATTCTCATGGTCTGTTCAGAAATTACACGGGACACAGTGGCAAAAGAAGTTGAAATAAAAAAAATACCCTTTTTATACCGTCACCCTAGTAGAGTTCGGAGTACCGGTTTTTTTTTTGTTTTTTTTTTTTCCATTTCTTTAACACTACACATAACGTTACTTAACGGTCGACATTTGAATATCGATTAAATCGAGTCTCCTGCAATCTATCACGCAATAACCTCTACGCCAAGTTAAACCTACGTAACCTCAAGTTGTCCACGCGATTTAAATACGTGAAAATGATTTTCTAAAAAAAATTTTATATTTCTTTCACTTCTATTCCAGTCATATTATTATCCATAGGACTGAACCAATCACGTGCTATCAACGTTATCACAGCATTTACATTCGCCTGCATAAAGGATATAGGTCGGCTTGACATTTCTATAAATCATACAGATTCCAGAGAGGCGCATCAATAGCACGTTGGAGGGCGGCGG
>NW_014333088.1:118750-121388 GCF_000341935.2 Cephus cinctus | reverse complement strand
GCGGGGGGGAGGGGGGGGAAGGGGAAAAGTAAATGTCATCGAACGTACCATAGGGTTCGCTGCATAATGCAATTGTCGTTGACGGTGCAATGCATTAAATTCTAATTTACATTGGCAATATCCATGGCAGCCTCCGACAGTGCTGCCATAACGGAGGAAACGGTAACTGCATGCTTGCAAATAGGTCTATGCTTAACCTATATGTATTCTACGTCCTATGTCCTGTACATTAGTATCGGACGTACCATTGTGCCGACTCCGCCTATCCTAGGTTCATGCTATTGTATATGTTGTATATTGTGTGCTATATACTTGTATATACTATGCACACGTTTATACACTCTGCCCATGGGTTTGGTATATAAGAATTTGTATGTCCTGTAACCGTATACACCGTGTACGGTATATTGTAAGAATGGCTGTATAACTTTGTATAAGGTGGATATAGCATAATATTAAAACCATACCTCTATACCCTTTAATTTGTATTCCGCATAACTGTACCATACGCGTTTTACGTGTTTTACAAGTATTGGGTAAATTGTATGCCAGTGACTGTGACTGTACAACTGTGAATATACTTGAATAACGTGAAATTCATTTTATCAGGTAACCCATTCGAGAGGATTGAGTTTTGGTAAAATTTGTAAATTTTTTCAAAATGTGCATTCCAAATTTCTCTTTTACAAGCACAAAGGACTACGTGGATGCGCGAACGTATAGAATGGTACGAAAGGCGTTTTGTTATTCGGAACTTGTAAGGATAAACGATAAGTAGAAAAATTGATGTATATACATAAATACGTGCACACGTGTACATAAGCTATATATTATAAAAAGTGCCGGATTGCCAGAAAACTTTTCGATTGACCTAAGTAAGCTTTTAGTTTCCTGGCTTCCTCGTGGCTTTTTCTTTTTTCTTTTTTTTTTTTTTGAAATATGTTTCTTTTTTTCTCTAACGAAATCTTGTAAAAGTAAAGAAAACTTTTCGTACCATACTCATGGGGCTATCCATAAAAATATACGAATTCGTATCGGCGAATTTTCACGTAGCGATTTTCCGATATGCCGACGCCGAGAGCGTCGTTCTCGTTCAGGACGCTCGTAAAAGACGCTCGACTATGGGAAAACGGGCGTTGGCGTCTCGATGCGGTAACTGGACGAAATTGCGTGTTGGCAAAAATACCGAAGAAAATTGGAAAGTCTAGAAATTTTCGTTTTATTCTTGCGCATTACCCTTTTTTTTTGTCTGTCTCGTAGCACATCTATTTTTATCTCTCCTTTGCGACTTCCCCAAAAAGGAAAATGTTCGCATAAAATTCGACGTTCAGTAATATTTTTCTTTCGTTCGATACGCACAATTTTTATTCTCAAATTATTTTTTACTCTCAACTTTATATTTTACTCTCAATTACCATATCAATCGTAATTATACACCAGCGATCAATAAATGATTTCAGGATTAAATTCGAGTATTAAAATAAAATAGGATCACGAAAATAACAAGCTCGAATTCCTTTATCGTTGACAAGACTGTTGAGTCTGTCTGATTTTATTTTACATTGGAAATATACATAAATGACATTTATTGCCACGACCTTTTATCCATGACATGGTACCATCCAGGGCTGTGACCTTTTCGCGTGTCTTGATTTCGTGTGTTCTGATCTCATTGTGATAGATTAGACGAGCATTAAGAAAGGTTTACGTGTAAACGCCATAACAGGGCTACCTGTTGATCCCGGGTAATCGAGACCGCCAGGTAAATGAAGTTACCTTCATGTCTCCCACTGCTTTCAACCAGGTATCCTTTTATATTCGCGTCAAGAGATGCTAAACGAATTAAGAGTTTAAAGGTCATCGATCATCCTCTGAAAGGTTCGCGGCATCGATTCCAACTGAATGGGTGTCCTCGGCTTTTCAATGTATTCTTTTTATTCCTTATCATACGTATCCCTAATAACATTCGATGGGGTCTTCATTGATTAATATGACTTATTAATCTTCCTTATTAAAAGTCAACGACCCAATACAAGTTTGATCGCTCGTACATTTTTCTAAAACAATTCTTTGACAATCGTCCAAAACAACATTGTCTCGTTGAACAAAGGTCACAGATCGTTCGAGCCCAGCAAAATTGTCACACTGGATAATCCTATACAATTTTCAATTCGTCTTTTATCCCTGTACAATATACAAAGCTACGTTTGTACAATTATCGCAGGCCAAAACATTTTGTGCCTGTCAAATTCTAGTAAAATTAACGTTTATTCCTAGAACAGTCGCTAGCAATAGGGAAGCTAGTTGGCCATGGAGACTTGCGATTTAGTCGGTAGTCGCAACAAGCCGAGTCCACAATAAATCGCGAACAAAGGCAAGGCTGTGTATGGGGGGGGGTGCTTAACGCGCACAATGAATCACGAACAAAGGAGGACACGGGTATAACGTGTTCAACAACTTTTCGCAGTGCCGTAGCAATGTGAATCCGACCGGAGGTTTGACTGTGTCCCTTGCCAAAATACGCGATATACCATGTAAACTATCTTCTGTAAGAGCTGGCTGAACAAAGTGTCTGCCCGTTTGAGACGGCTCGGTTTTTAGATGCGACAGAAGGAGATACGGTGGTTCTGGAGGGGTG
>NW_014333088.1:0-118586 GCF_000341935.2 Cephus cinctus | reverse complement strand
AAAGAATTTTCAAAAAAGCTTACGACTCTCGTTAAATTTGATACTAGCCATATATGTATATCAAATTTGATCGATTGATTTCGGATTATCGACACCAGCATGAGGAGTTAATTTTTTCAAAATACGAAGTAGCTCAAAAACTTTAAATATTCCCGCCGATCCTGCTAATTTATAATTCGATCTCGCAAGCGAGCAACCGATTCGTACAAATTTTCAGTTTCCGAACAAATTCATCTGACTTCGCATGCGGAGCTGCGACTGCAATTCCCAACTCGGTTGGCCGTTAATGTCAGCCAAAACGAGCATGGTTGGCCCCTTAATACGAATTGATCGGCCTTAAGGCAATATATCATGCGAGCTTTAAATAATTACTGCAGCGGTAATGGAGGCCTAGTTTGCAAAGAGCAATTAGAGGAAACTTATTCCAAGCGATATACGATTCGGTCGGTAATTTGATAGCTTATCCCAGAGTCCATAAAAGTCATAGCTGTACCTTTTTACCTATGCACCGTACCCGGTACTATTTTCTTGAGTTCAGTCGTATGGATCGTTGAGACGATTTTAGTCGAGCTCTTTTTGAATTTAAGATTGCCAAAATTTTTTTTTACCTTTCCACATTCCGTATCGACTACTCAAAGAAAATTAAGGGAATGAATTTCGCCTATGCAGCCATTACGAATGAAAGGGACAACTGCAGATTGATTGCCATAGTAAATCCCAGCGGTACCGGATCGATATCACTATTTCATAAGGGTTGCGCATTATCAGCCAAGTGCAGCGTCACGAAGGACTAATTCGCCACCGTCGACACCGTGCACCTGATAGCTGTCAGGGCTGTACTGACGAGATGGGAGGCCCCCTCCTGTCAAAAAGTTATTGACATCATGCCGCCAGCCCAATTTCAAATGAATGGATGACGATTCTTGGGATTGGGGCTGCCCCGAAATTGATTACTCTGTCAGAAATAGGATTACGTTCAATGTACGATAGCGACGCAGAGCACAATACGTCCCTTTTCCAAGGTCCCTTTGTTCCGCAGGAACAATTTTGAAATGAGGATACAAGGAGTTAATATCGCGCGAATGGAGACTATAGACCTCCGAGCCATCCTTAGGCAGTATACCCAAGGTAACGATCTCAGCGGAGAAACAATAACGGCTTTATTGATAAGACAAATTCGAACGTAAGGGGAAACTATTATGACCATACCTCGGAAGTTCATTAATTTCGGGACACCCCATATACAATATTAGAATGTCTTACGTGTTATCAATTTATTTTATTAATCTCAAGATTAAAATCGAGACTGAAAAAGGCGAAGTAAACGAATGAAAGAAAGGCATGAAAGGTGAAGGTAGGAGATGGAACTGAAATTTTGGGACACCCTATATACAATACTAAAATGATTTACAAGCAAAAAGATTATTCCTCACGTTTTATCAATTCACGTCGTTAATCTCGAGACTGAATAGTGCGATTTAAACGAATGAATGAAAGGCATAGAGAGTCGACGAAAATTCCGTGAACGGTAAATGAAAAATGCTCTTTCCGTAATGGCGCGTACGACGCTCGGTCTTCGCTGATGGGAGGAAACAGGGCCCATTTCCAATTGCGCCCCAGGCGATTCCCAAACGCTGAATTTTCCAGTTGATTAGTCATTTTCGATGGCTTATTTTTTTCAATGGCGCCAGCACCCTTCTCTCTAGCCCATTTCTCTTTTGCCTTTTTTCACCTCTTTTCCCTTCTCACAGTACCCCCCTCATGATTCTTGACATTTGCTTCAACGTCTGACCCGTCCTATCTCACGAGTATCCTGGAGATACGTAAATAAGTCGGCAAGTGTATAACTTGATGGTCGGTTATCCTACACGCATGCCTACAACGTAGCCAATTGATTTCTATGTGACGTCACGTCCAAAGGAAAGATAATGCTCTGGTACACCAGCGAGAATTTTTACGAGATATGAAATACGGCTGAAGAGCCCAAGGATAACGATTGCATAATAAAAGTGTAAAAATGGATTCACTTTATCAAATTTCTCCATTCACCCAATTCAAACTTCCAACGTCAAAGATATTCTTGTCCTATTTTTTTCTCGCTGGTCGTGCCGATAAAAGATTGACTTTTTTTATCTCTTAAGGAACACATCAAATTTCGTATATCTCCAACTTTATCTTCCTTACTTGAATATCGAGGCACAAGTACTGAGTCTTAAGAATTTTTCAAATTATTGCGTTTCAGCATTATCGATCAATTTGATGACACTGATGTTTTATTTTTTTTTTACACTCCAGAAACGCAAATTCCTAGGGAACTTGTTTCGCAGGGCTGTGCCACTTTACTTTACGAGTGCCACGTAATTCAGCGATCGTGTTCGAGGTCCTCGTTTCCGTGTGCAAAATCGTCGTTTACCAATCATCATTAGAAATGTTGGTTGGAGTACGGTGCTGTCCGAAATATCGGGGACAAAGGACGCATACCCAGAATTTATGTATATGCCCGTTAAATTCGTGTAGTGCCAGAGGAATATCACGAGGTGTCCCTAGAAATCTCGGCAAAGTTAAAAATCCAAAATGATTTATTTATTAAATTTTTCTTGTCCCTCCGTCCTCTTTCATTCCCACTGGTATAAAACTAAAGTACTATTGCATATCGATCCACTGACAGTAATGAAAAGGCAGTAGATGATAAGATGACGTTAATTTAACTCGAATGAAATGAATTGGAATGAAAATTAAATGGAATCCAATGAAAAAATTTAAGTGTGAATGAAACTAGATACTTCACGTTATATCATGTTATTTTACGTTACCTAGGGACTTTTTGTATAAATCCTAATTAAACGCGCCTCGTAACTATCGTCCTGTTATACGCCAACTATACCTATCCGACTACCAACCGCACATTACGGCGCAATAGAATTTGTGGCCTGGCTGGAAAATAGTTTGAGGGAATTTTTCCAATTTAAGAAGCGTCGTGGAAGCAGTTTCGCGTGAGTAAGGGTAAGCGACGGTGGCGGCGGCGGCGGCTGAGCAGTGAACTAGACCGACGAAGACAAAGAACGCGTCATATTTTCGTGCCGCAACAAGGATAGGGTATACCAAGATAGGAATAGCAGAAGGAGAAAAGCGATAATACGAGAAAGTGTGAGACGGCGGAAGACTAAGTGGAAGTAACAGAGCTAAGGAGAGAATGAAAAAGAAATAACGTGGAACAACGTAACTGTCGTATATTATATTTACGAAATTTGAAAAAATTCCCTTAGACATATATACATAGTACCCACAACCAAGTACCGATGCAGTATTTCCGCAAGGAGCAGATACGAAATGAAGCAAAGTGGTATTTTCCGGCTGAGCGACGGCGAAATTCGATTTCAGGTCTTTCGGTAGTCGGGCACGAGTGCGTTTACGAGAATTTACAGACGCGAGGGACTCTTCGCCCCGTTCTTTGAATTCTGGAAAAATCCAATGAAAAACGTAAAAAAAAAAAAATAGTTCGACAATCACGCAGCACTCGGTGACTGATATTTACCATAATTTAAGGGATTCTAGTATCCCTAGTAATATGGAGAAGCTACAAGTATCGGATTACTAAAACTTTGAATACAGACTCGATCGCATGCACAAGGCACATGCACCGAGGGTATACACTTGGGAAACCGAAGAAAACAAATGTCCGTTGACTTCAAACGAGTATCCTAGGCGCCACCGGAAATATTCAGAGAAGCGGGTGAAGACAATATGCAGGACCGAGGAGACTGCCGAATGCGCGCGCAGACAGTAGAAATATACATATATATAATTTATATATTCCACCAGCTACAGTCAGAGGAAATCGTATTTATGCGGTAATGAAGTTGCGAGCTTTTCCTCGTTAACGGAAACACCCATAGTACAACTGAGCTTTGACAGTAATACCAAGAGATAAGAGACGACGTTGCCAGAGTCGCACAAATAATTAAAAAGTCGACCCCTTCTTGTCCGCGAAATTTTCATCCGCGGTCCATAAATAACGCATGGCAATATTTATCTCAGGAAAAATTGCAAAATTTTTAATTTAAGTTCTCATGATTATCTGACATAGATAAGAAACACCAATTTTCGGACATTTATCGTGCCTGTCTCGAGTGTATATAGTTACGTGGGGAAATTGAGTGCAGCCGTTGTTTACGAAGATTGGTATCAGTGTTGTAACGTGTTAAGGGCACGTTACGCAATAGGAGGTTACGTACGAAGGCTTACGAGTAAACTGAACACAAATCCCCAAATCGTTATATCCAAGAGCTGGCAGTATGCCCGAGTCTACTATTTACATTGTTACAGAAACATCAACAGTGTCAGCTACACATCAGCGACGCCACCAACCGTTATGCGCCACTGCGAATTTCGTTACTGCCGCTGCTGCGACTGACAATAACCTCGAGTTAGTTCGTCAATTTGCCGTTTTCCATTTCGCTAGTTTAAAGCAGCACAGTAGGTATGTGTATTGTATACGTAGAGTCGTATACACTTCGTGTATTAAATTTGCATGAATATACAAAGAGTTAATTTATGAGGTGAGCAAAAAGTTTATCGATAAAAAATTACTATTTTTTTTTTAAATATCATCCACCTAATTAACGTCACTCTTCGACGACTGTTCAATTAATAAATGCTCGGAACGTCGTTACCACATATTTATGCGTTACTGCATATTTACTTGATGGGATTCGAGAGATGTGAGAATCGAGTTATATTTTTTTTTTTAATATTTACAGTCTAAGGATTTGTCAGTGATAAGAGAATGATAATGACGATGATAATGGTAGTGAGACTGACCATGAAGATAATGGTAATGATGAAGCCAGTCCAGGGGAAAGGGCTCGCCAAACAATAAAGGCCGCCAGACTATGCCAGTCCATTGTTCAAATTTCCAACGTATTGTGCGACCCTTCGAGGCACGATGACCACCGAGGTTAACTAATGGCATCACGTGGATAAGGCAGCCCTTAGGATTGGCTATCGCATTGGACGGGAAGCTCGTATTTGTTACGTGCTACTCGTTCGATATCGAGATACTCGCGTGGAGAATACTTTTGAAAATTCTTCTTCCGACGTTGTAATGAAATTCCAGGGACGAAACGAATTAAACAAATTTTGTCGAGCCTGTTATTTCAGCTTGAGTTTGCAATATATTTGCTTCAGCAGTGCACACCGTGTAGGCATTGGAATGCACCGATATCATTGCCTTCGATTACATCGATATTTTCGATAATTTTCATTTTTTCGATCATTCTCGCAACATCCTGCATCACTGCAGGAATACGGAAACACGTGCTCCTCCACTAATTTCGCTCGTATCGATCGTTCGATACTTCCCGATGAAACGTGATTGCGTTGAAAAATCTACATTTCGTGACATTCAATTTGTCGATTTATAAAATTCAATTAATAGTCAGCGACATGACGTTTTTAATTTGGGACATAAAAGAATACAAATTTTTTTTTTTTCAATTCATCCAAATTATTCAACAATTCCAACCACTCGAATCACCTCTCCGAGGGTCTCTTGATTTACGTTTTTCAGCTTTCGTACCTTCCGCGTGCCGCTTCAAAAAAACCGCAAGATTTTTTGGTGCACTTTCGAAATTTCTTCCCTGGCAACTTCCCTTCGTGCTCGTACACTAATTACTCCTGGTGCGGAGCGCGGGGAGCTTAATTAGTACAAGATTCTCACTAATTAGTCAAGCTTGCGACTTGTACCTCGTTCGTGGTACTTAAATTTCGAAATTGATATTCAGAGAGCGCGTGGGTAAATTGTAATTTCGTAAGAGTCCCCTCAATCGCCCGATATATCAGATCCTGAAGTTGTCGCAAAATACGAATTAAAAAGCATTAAAAAGGTGACGTCACGAGAATCGTTAAAATTTTTCGCCCAAGAGATCCACGCGACTAAAACAACAAGTATCATATACAACTATCATCCTGATTCTCGAAAAAGGCACGTTGACCGGTATGTGATTTAAAATAATTGCGAAGTAGTGGGGAAAAAGCAAAAGGTAGTCAAAAGGTGGAACGGGGAAAAAGAAAAGAAGAAAAAAGAAAGAAGTGCATACAGGGATTTCATGGATGACTAGGAAAAATGATTTTCCGATAGCCGCGAACGCTCGGATTATCCGATGCTCTCAACTGAACGAGCTTGAAATCCTGAACATTTACGCGATGCTGTCCGTAATGACGAAGACTCTTTAATCTTCAACCTATTCGCTGTACCAAAGCATCGATGTTAACTGATATCCGTACGTATTATCCGCGTAACGAATATTGTTCATTAATCCACCCTGCAGCACATTCGGACCAATTGATCCACCTACAATATATTCAGATCGATTGCACAAGTATCACGAGCATTCGTTCTACTTGTCGATAATCTGCCGGTCGCAAGACACGAGGATCAATAGCCAAGTGGTATACCGGATGGTCTAAAGCCGACCAAGAGAACCGCAGGTATCCTCATCGGCGACACATTAATGTTTCAGGCTAACCAACCTTCCGGATGGCAGCCCTGGCTATACCGTTGGAACACTGCTATAAGGCACTGCTATAAGGCCCTGCCAGATAACCCCTTTTTGGCTCAAAGCTTCCTGACGAACGCTGCCACTGCGAATGACCTCCGTTTCGGAGCCCTGACACTGCTGATACTGCTGACACTGCGGATACTGCTGACACCAGCTGAGCAGTACTTCCTCCAGACGAATCTTGGAGAGTGATCTCGTTACTCCAAATCAAGTTGCGACACTAGGTCATTTTTCCAGCAATCTGTCATTCAATCTTATTCGTTTAATTTGCCATTTAATAACCGAGCATTAATTCGCATTCTCAGTATGTTTTGTAGGAAGGACATATGTAATGACTGCATTGGACGTGTTGCTGTTATGTAATTTCCTTCACTCCGGCAACCGAAGTACTTTGGAAGTGTCTGACCTCGAAGTCAGATTTAAAAATGGTGAAGATGCTTGCTTGATTTAGTAGGACAGAGGCGAGCGAAGCGTGGAGGGGGAAGATGGCGAAGGTATAATAATATATAGATATATGGATGAACGGACGGGTTTTATGTAAAAATTCCGGATGCACTTGCTGAGCATGTAGAGCTTCCGAGTCTATAGTACGTTCACGTGCGGAACAGCTCGCTGAGGTATACTCGGTTTGAGATAATACCTATTATGTTCAATTGATATGTATATAGGGTGTTAAGGCTGGATACGATGTGTTTGCTAATGGTTGGTATAGCTGCGTGATGATTCAGTAGACTCGTGTAACGATTAGTACTTATGGGTGTTGTGCATCAGGAAACAGGCCTACGCGGAAAAAAAAAGTGTTCGAAAGACATAACAAAAAATTATTTTCTACAGCCGAAAATTCTTTTAAATGTTAACTATTGCGGTTGGTATAGCCGAAGTTAGTATGTAAAATGAAAAATTGCGAAATTGGAACGATGTTTTCATGAAATACAATTTTACATGGCGAGTTCCGTTTTGTTAGCTGTATTTAGCGAACGTAGAAACTTGCTACGCGGTGATTGACTTTTTTCCGATGCACATGTAAATTTGGAGTTCCTTACTTTTTTGATCATATAATTCTACGTGGTTTTTTTTTTTTTTGTAATTTGTGCAATAAAAATTTTTACGTTTATTTACATCTTTCATTAGTCATCACTGCGAAGATTGACGACTCCGTAATGCTTTGAAATTGCTACGATTATTCCCTGCAGAATCCTTCGAGACAGTCTTCTTCTTTAATTGGAAAGTTTCTATTGTACCGGACAGTTTCAAATCAGTTTACACTTAGTTAGAAAAAGTTAAAATTAACCTGCATCTCGGGTTAATTTTTGTTTCCCTCGCGGCAAGGAAGCAAGGTCGAGGTTCCGACTATCGAATATACGTGAACGTTTCGATCCACGAGTATCGCATCGCGAGAAAAATTTGAGAAAATGCGAGATAAATAAATTTTCATGAAAACAGCAGATAGTCGCTATTTGCATAGAAATTTAAGAAAGGACGGGAGCGCCAGAGCGGTGAAAAAGTATGGCGCGTGAAAGGGAGCCTGGCGAGGCGGGAAATTCAAATGAACGCCAGTCGTTCTGACATTTCTCGACGTTGAAATAGAATTTTCAAAGGTCCTACAACGTTCAGCGAGATGAGAATTTTGCTTAATCTGCGAGCATTTCCGTCATTTACGTATATGGAAATTTCTTCATCGGACTTGTCTTCGCCGCCACTCGTCACGAGTTAAGTAGATTTCCCATCGTAAAAGGGTTCTCGCTATTTCCCGAATAATGCACTGCACAGAAGACTTCGATATAAAGGGTGTCTCGAGTATACAGTATTTGAAGCACGTGCTTCGAATACACCGTGAATTCTATCCACGAAAATCTATCGAATGTTTAAGATATTTTCGACATTTACTGCATCTCCAGATTGATCGCACTGAATTTCGATTCTAAGTAAATCGCTAACCATATGTTTTCTTCGACGTAATCGAGTAATAATACGCGAGACGTATTTCCTCGATTAAAACGGCTCCTAAACACGTATCGAATGTACATCCCCTACTTTTCAAAAAGTAACATAAAGATAAACACATAAATATCTGCGTTCGATAACCAGACAAAATTCATATCGATAGTCATTATTTCAAGCAATATCAAAATACACGTATGCGATAACGCACGTACAGACGTTCATTTTTATCAATACGAGGAATTCCTGAAATCACTATGTTCCGACTGATAACGATCTTCCGTGGGTTATCAAGTAGTAACCTGGTAAATTCACCACGTGTAAATCGGAGACGGGGATTTACTCGTATTCCTGTCATGTAAAATAAACTGGTGATACGAAATTACTTACAGTGATAACCCTGCGCCATTTAAACTTGTGCTCTCCTCGGGTTAACTTCAGGGTTCTTACTTAAAAATTTTATCTCACGAAATTCAATTAACCAGCACCTACATGCATTTAATAAATGACAATAAAACATTGGACAAATGGGTGGACTTAAGTCTGGCTTATTTGTTATATACGTCTCAGAGATTTTCGGATTAGTGGAATAACGATAGTTGCCTTTAGGATTAGGTACAGTAAGTGAGCCGCAACTGAGTCAAATAAATAGCAGCAACCAGACAGGATCAGCAACGAGTTTCGAGGATATTTATTGTACGGATTAACAAAATCACTGCAGTTCAATTTCCGTGGTACCCCTTGTAACAATTTTTATCATTTTTATATATCCACACAAGATCCCGTTTAGGAAGTCTCATGTATGGGATATGAGACTAATTCCATATTAGATATCCCATTTGAAAAAAAGTGACTTTCAATAGATCCCAGATCGATCTTTTCGGCATCAAGCAGAATATAATTCGAATGGGAGATTTATTTTGGATTTGTAATTTATCACTTCCAAAATTGAGATCTATAAATATCAAGTGTGGGATAGATTAGATAAGATACGTTTCCAAGACGAGATCACATATTGATCTATACCCACGCATTAAAATTTTCACTCGACTTAACTAAATCAAAACTGGTTCTAGTTAATTGCGATAACAGCCCATCGGATTTCCATGCAGTTCGTAGACTATGATCGGATGGATCACGAAGAATATCGAGGGCAAATATATTTCCACGAATGACGACCGTTCGAAACCCGGAAAAGTTTCTTTTTTACGACAAAAAAATTTCACATAATTGTAAAAAATTATCATTCATAATATCCAGCCTCCTGGTACAGTTACCATGGAAACAATTCCGCCTATAGAGACCATCAGGAGGATACCTCACTTGAAATTACGTTAACGAGCTCTTTTTTTTCCTTAATTCTTCACTCCTGCAAGCAGATCAATCCGTTTAATCCGGTAAAGACTGACTTGACCCAAATAGCCATGTCCGTGCCAGTTGAAGGTAAAAAATTTCAAGGATCTTGTCAAACGTCGGACATATCGATCCGGTTAGCTCTAAATAATTCAACGAGAAACCAGAAAATCATAATATCCTTGCAGAAAGCAGTTACAACGATAACGCAGCATCCCGTTTTTCAAACGCCAAAGATCCTAGTCAACGGGCTATAAGAAAGTTCACAAGGGATTCTGAGGTTCCCTAGAGAGATTCTACGCAAATTCCAAGTCTGCTCTCAGACGAGACCGCGACTAAATTTTCAAAAGAATGTTGCTCGCCGAATTCCTATAAAGCAAAAAAAAATATTAATTAAAAAAGAAAATAAATTTCGAATACTTCCCCCTTATAATGCGATACGCATCGAGCATTCTTGGTAATAAGATGCGAACCTGACCCGAGCGATGCAACTCTGAACGCTTGTAGTGCATTTTTTAAGCGCGTCCAATAAAAAATGCATATACACATATGTATTGGATTCACATAGGCGAACTTTGCCTACGCCCTTCGTGCTACTCTGTCCACGTGCGTGACTCGCATCGTGGATTTTCTCACATTCCCCGAGGATGGTTATGCGCCATGTATCCTGTAGCGACTGAACCGTCAGCATGCACCAGCTCAATTGCACACACGGTATAACCGGTAGGCAGAACAGCGTGACGCGCTAGCCGAATGGAGGTTAGAGTGAAAACGCAACGATACATGTATATCTGTACATACCATTGAAGATTAGCTGTTATATGATTACATGCAGATTAACGTGGAGCCTTGTAATTACCTATAACAAACAAAAGAGATCGTCAATTAATTTGACATGTTATCGGAATTTTTCGAGACTTTTAGTCACCGGGTAATTATCGTGCCTCGGCGTTCATTAGAATTCCCTCGTCCCGCAATAATCCCATTTACGAACTATACTTACACATGGATTATTCATTGTTGACTTTATTACTTATGTATAGCAGTTGATTACTTAAGTTCTTATGTACTTATAGTGAAACCCGCTGATAACTAAGCAGGTTATTGTAGAGTACCAAAAAAAGAAAGAAAAAAATGAAAAAATTCAGGCAATCTCGACTCCCTTGAAAATCCAATTTTTCAGACTAAGGACAAGGCAAATTTATCTGACAATTAACGCTAAATGGAAGAATTTAATGATCGTTATATGAAATTGCTCATAAAGGCTATTCATTATGTCACAATTTGTATCTCTTTGAGGAAAAGTACAAGTCAGTAAGGAAAAAATAATAATATCGACATACACTATAACTATTCGTTTTATTAATATGAAAGAAATAAATAAATTTTCAAAATTCTCTTAACAATATAAGCAAACTATTTAATTTTTTCTATTCTCAAACCAAATCATGTATGTATTATCGGGCGAGTGATGATATGAACTGAAATCACGATCTAGTTACATCTAATTGTACATTAACTTAAATGAATTAATAATATAAGTCCAGCATTTTAACAATCACATATATAAAAGTTTCATTCTACGATTTAAAATACGCTCTTAAGTTAGTTTCTATAATAATACTTATATATATACCTATTATTGATCTAGCCGATGATTTCGATGGAGATGATTGGTAGTTATGTTTTGCTGAATTGTAGTTGATTCTTTGTTGAATTGGAGTTTATACTTGGTTCCTACGGTGTGGTCTATTCGAATTGTCGCCGTGTCCGATCCCCGTTCCTCAAATGTTTAACGAAATATTTCTAATGTCGATGATGCTATGTATATCAGGGCCCTATCACCCAGAGCGTACTATCTAGTGTATTGTTCGGAGACACATCTTACTCGCTCGCTGGTTATTTCGTGAAAGGGACGACAATTCGTTTGACCGGTATTATTTCGATTTGATTAGGTGGGAATCGAACGACTCCTAATAGGTGTATTCGGAATGGGGCCTATCCACACACATACACATACACATGCACACCAGAAGCACTCACATTAACTGGCGTACTCATACGTTACAACAATACAAAGCAGACCGGAAGTCTATGACAGTCATGTGATTCTTCGATATTCTAACGAATATATATATATATATATAAGATGACATGCTGAGGAGTCAGCAAGTTATTACATCATGCTAGTAGCTGAATCACATAAAGATTCAAGTCAGCTGACTTTCGTGAGTCGTATCAGCGTATTCTCAAAGCTGAAGTTACGTTTTTTCGCGTCCTTTATTTTTTACTCGTTATCCTTCATCCCTTGGGTACCTTTTCTCTTTTATTTTCGGCTGTAACGCCAGGCTGCTTTCGCACCTGACTCTACGGATATAGGTCTTTCAATTCCTTGGCAAAGTTCTTCGGCGAACTTGGGGGAATTCCATAATTCGCTGAGTGAACCAATCGGACCGTTTGCAGATATAGATATAGTATAACATAAGACAGTACAAGTATTGACAGTACAGTAACAAGTAAGTACAATTCACGATGAAGTTTACATGTGAAGTATGAAGAAAAGTACATGCTCAATACTGTACACGATTATTGTCGGATAGAGAAATAAAAAATTTTACCACAGCTGAGTTAGCAAAGTCTCGCGCGCAGCGCACTTCTGATTTATATGTACATTTAAATTCCCAGCCGGAAGTCCCACGGAAATCTACATACATATATCTATGAAGAACGATCAGCTATTTATATTAGACCATGTATTACCGCATATACGTTCCACTCCTGATTCTCGACTGTGTTTAAAATACGACGCGATTCAAATTAACACGTATCTTTGATATACCTTTATAGCTTTTTAGGGAACACACTTCCGGTAGTAAATCCTTATACGGTATCGTGTAGATAAATGTCCAGGCGGTTGCGATTGATCTTGTACTCTGCTGGCTGGAGGTTCAGAAAAAATCTTGTTACCCGATCAATCCCTTTATCTCGCGTCAATTCCATGAACCCCTTTAGTGATTTATGTCTACAGTAAGGTTTTGAAAAAATTTTCAAAAACTAAAAAAATTTTGTTCCTGAAACTTGTCATCCATCCGCGTGGCAAAACCGCGACATGGTTCTATTTTTCCGCGCGAATGGATACACGGGGAAGTAACCAGAGTGATATTGCGGAAAGTGGGTCACATACTCTGTGAATACATACAGATATACGTGGCAAGTATCGTCCGTATAACCAGGAATCCTAGTGTGTAGTTATGTATCCGGTGCAGCATGTGGTCGGTGTTTTAGGAAAATTAAAAATTTTCATTTAATACTCAGCAACGGAAAAGATTTCCTGTACTCTCGTTATCCAGTGTCAATCGTGGAATTAAGAAATTTTCGATTTCCAATTTTTTCTTTTTTTTTTTTTTTTTTTTTTTTCTATGCACCATATCAAAGAATTATTCTCGTATTGTGTTTTTTTTTTTCAATGTATTGCGTAATACATAGTAAATTGAACCACGAGTTGAATCTGAAGTCTAGGGGACTCTTTTACGTTCGAAGTCATGCGAAGATTGCCCCTCGGAAATATGTCTTCTCAGTAACCAACACAAACGTCAGTTGCTCGAGCGGCTAGCAAACTGGCTAACTTGAAATCGTCTAAATTGATAGGGATTTCTTGTGAAAAGCAGGTCGGCCGTCAGCCGGACAAGTGCCAGGAATCCGCCATTTATCCCTGGGACTAGTTCGGAAACAGTTCGATACGTAATTCAAACCAATAATCTGGTGAAATTCAATGAGTAACTAACTTGCCAACTGTGAGACACATTGAATAGGAGCTAAGTAAACTATCAGTCAGCAATTCGAATGACAAGTGAATTTCTCAAACTGTCGTGATTGCTATGACTTCCGTTGACAGTAAAAACAAACAAGTATCAAAATAACGGCCAAACTGGGTCGTGATAAAAATATTACAAGTGGCGAGAGAAGAATTTTTAAATCCAGAGAACTAATTAAGATAATGCAATTAGATGCAACTTCCTCGTGTAATTCGAGTAGGACGGCAGCGTGTGCATCCTGCTTATTATTGCGCTATCCTCGTTACAATGACTCCTATCTTCCTAGTGTTAAATTTCATTCCCAGCAATCGGTCCACTTACTCTTTTTTCCCCTTACAGATTCACCATTCTACAGGGCATCAAAAATACATCGAACGAGAAGCTCGTAAAAAATTAATTAATCCCACCAAAACATTCAGTCGATTTACCAAAGCATTTAAGAGGCGTACGAAAAATTAAAGAAAAAGGATTTAGAAAATTCCATCAAAAAAGTATGTCAACCTCACCATTAAAAATGCCAACGAAAAAGTGTTTCAAGAGAATCGCTTCACGTGTTCATTAAATGTGCACTCTCGTAAACGTTACGCAATCCAGGCGCGCGGCATGTAACAGCACGGCATAACGTTCGGAAATTATTTTTGTCTCCCGTTTCCTGGCCATGGGCTAAGCGAAGTAAAAGTGTAGACAAAAAGTCATTAAGCCTTTACAAATAAGCCACGTACGAGTTTGACATCATCATTATGACGTCATGCGGAGCTTTGACGTCAAACACGTGTGCCCCGATAATGGGGAAGTACTTTTAAAATGATTCCATCAACTTTTTGTCTCACGCACTTTTTTTTCTAACCACAACAAGACTCAGCTTTCGTACGTAACTTATTCTAAGAGTCAACGACAAGGACGCGATACGTCACCGAAATTACTAGATACTCTATAGATATACGAAAGGAAAACAAAAATTACGTCAACAACTCGATGTCAATCGAATCCAGCTCCGCTCTAGTCGCCTACTAATCCCAACGACAGTTCGCCTCGTAGAGCGCTCGGGCCGAACGTTACCGATCTCTCCCGAAGCCTCCCGATTCCTTAGCGTCTGGCACGAACGGCCGCGCGTCTATTCAGCCCGGTTCCCTCACGGCGTCTTCTTGCTTCCCGTACTAGGAGTCTCATTTCCCTGTTCCCTATTATTCTTTGGTCGTCAGGCTGTCGCCGCGTTCCAATAAATTGCCCATTTCGCGTAGTAAATTTCACAGTCAAGATGGATCGCAGTAATGCAACCGTTAAGAACCCCAAAATAATGCCTGTCAGTTGTATCCAGAAAAGAACCCCAAGCCGTGCTATACCCTCCGTACATATAATTTTCTCATGTCAATCCAGATCTAACATACAGTCGTCGCTTTGCCGAGCGTTGGATTCAAAGGTAAAGTACACTTGTTCCACGTACCGTTACTCTCAAGTTTCCCGAGACATTATTGGAACAGAAATTGGCAGTAGGTAAAGTAGCAAAAATCGTGGGATGCTCCGTAACGCACCCAGTAAACGTGCTTCGGCAAACAGGTAAGGGCCGGTTCGACAAACACGGTTTATCGTTTAAACTTCTTTTGTCTTCAAGATACAAATTTCTGATTGGCTCATAGCGGAGATAAACCGAGTTTAAACAATAAACCGTGTTTGTGGAACCGGCCCCTAAGTCATATTAATAAAGTGCCAAGGATAAGCGGCACAAGTAATTTCTAGTGAAAGGCCTTAAGGTCGTGCAATCTCAATGATAGCACGAGGTTACGAGGTAGCGTTGGAGTGAAAAGTGCCAAAAAGAACAATAGCAAGCGAGCAAACATAATTGCGCGTGAATTCGTACAGGGAAAAGGTGTACGATGTAGATTCGGATAAAGAAAATCAGTAGCCGAGCAACTTGTCGGTACGATTATTAAATATCTCGATTAATCGACTGGCCCAAGTTAATATATGGATGACAGAGAAGGAGAGTGAAAATAACGTGGACGTGGCTCCGCGTGCGTCTTTGCATAAGGACACGTCACTGCACTGACGAAAGTCAACTGGTTGCACAAGCATCGCTTACGTAATACCGGGAACTGAATGTACCCGATGATTGTCGAACTCTCGCGAACGGGTCATTCGACGTGAATCGACGTCGATCGGATTACTTCGGTTTTCGGTCTCCCCGTGCGCGAACTTTCGACGCCGGCAACTTTTCGCCTCGCCACACTTCGAAATTACTTTTAAATGACTTTCCGCTTACTTACTTGCTAGACTCGCCCGAAGAGGCGCACCGATCGCTCTACCGTGCATTTAGATACCTGCAGGTAGATAAGTCTATGCGTACCGCTAAAACCAGTTTTGACGTGTACATTTTTTTCAATCAAACCGTTAAATCTTTTACACTGAAATAATTGCTCGGACAGTTGGATAAGCTTGATGAAAATTTCACGTGAAATCGAGAGAGACTGCTCGTTTTTTTTACTTGGCAGGATTTCATGAAAAATATCGTAATAACGGTTAATGTCGAGTAACGCACGGCATTGCGCAAGAAGTGACGTTCGCGTAAACCGCGAATGCGAAAGTCAAATAAACTAAAGTGAGTAGCGTTTGTCAAGCGTGTGTGTATATACACGCACATATATTTACTTCAAGCACAAATGTTACGTGGCATACGTAACAAGAAAGAAATCATTGGGACGGATATGATAATAAAATTAATCAAATCAAGCACACAAAAGCCATGTAAGGCAATTAGATAATTGAGGAGGAAGTAGAGTCTATACATTATTTATAAAACATCCTGTAGTACGTAAAGGGTTAAGCGTCCCGTATAGAACGTCAGACATTCAGTAGTTGGAAATGTTTCGACGTCCTTTTGGAAGTGATCCAAAGATTTAATCCAAGCAAACGTAAGAAAGGGTATTTGTCCCTAGAGACATTTACGTAGGATTTAGGCTATTTCCTTATCTTCGATCGGGCGCCGTTTTTTTACTTTATCGTGACGCCTACGGCATTCACTCTTTTTAATGCGTCTCCGGATCAAATACGAGTGTGTAACATGGGAGTGGTCTTTATCTGCTTCTTTCTCAAAAATTCCAAATAAAATTCAATCGCCACGTGACAATTTCTAAATCAACCTAACCAGACAATCACGAACACGTGCTACGTGTAAACACAGCAGAATGTATAAGTATCGTCCGAATGGCAGATAAGCGCGAGACAATAGATAAGGCGACTAAAGTAAATGCGCCTGATAAAAAAAAAAGTACGTTTTGTTTCTTAAAATACGGAGCCGTGTGTTTACGAACAATCGAATGCACAATGCCAGTATAAAGGGAACAGAGAGAAAAAAAGTTGCATAGCTTAAGCGCGATCGATTCTCAATACCCCCATTTTAGCAGCAAAGCAATCTAAATAACTTGGTGATATTCTGAGAAACTATCGAGAATCCAATTGGAGCCCGACAACTGTAACTGTAATCAATTCATCCAATCGGAGCGAATACATTGGTAAAATGGACTTGACAGTTGTCTGCTGGAGGAGTAGTCCTGGTATGACGTAATTAAACCGATCGTCGCATACCAAACGAACGTTACGTAAGGAGTTATTTCGATTGCACCTTTATCGTTAGTCTTCGCAAATTCGAAGTATTTCGCAATTTCCCATCCGTCAAAAAGTATTTTACGTTTGAGCGATGCTTCGATCGTCTGGCAAATCGAATGAATTGATTGCATATCTCGAGCGCATGTTCGAAGCGAGCTTTAAGAAAGCTTCGTCCACACCGGCGATCCGTATGAGAAAGAGACGAAGGTGAGGAAGGTTAAAGGAGCCAAAAAACAAATAAGCTAAAAGCTGCCACAGGAGGTAAAATTGCAAACAGGTACAGTAGGAAGAGAGATAAAAAATAAAAAATATGAGAATAAAGCTTCCCCGAGAAACTGGATGAGTCTCTAAGTTGCGATGAATATCGAGTGACGCTTATGCCTGTCAGCTGATGTCAATGACTGATCTTTGATCTGGGTATTGTTAGCTCTTGAGCCACGATGGGCTTTTGCTCAGAAGGTACAAGTTATGCCGGGACACTCAACCAATCTTGATCGTACCGCTGGCTGCAGGCCCGGCTGTAGCTGCGTTGCGCGTTATCGCGAATTTATGGGCAACCGGGATAATTTCAGAGGGCAGGACGGTAGTGGAGTGTATACGTATTTTAGAAAAAATTTCACTCCGAGTGTACGTCGAGTAACGTAACCAATAAACGTAAATGGGGGATATCACTTTAAATGACCAAGTTTGGTGTAGCGTGATAACGTAGTGTGCCGTAACCTAGATAAATTTCTAGTTTATTGGCGAAAATCGAACAGGGCGAGTTAAAAGATAACTCTGCGACAAAGTGCAATTCGTGTTATCAAGTTGCGATCACGACAGTGATTGAAATCTCGTATAATTTGCCGATGCAATTGAAATTCGATTCGAGAAGCAAAATGGCAAGCGTCATAGAGTGGAAATGGAATAAATTTTTGATGATGAATGAAATAGGAAGATTACGAAAAATTTAACATTTTTCTTTTACTTCAGCGATCGTCCCGCCCCACTGGACCAAGGGACGAACTACTCTTGGAGGAGATAGAAATTAGTCGATTCTTCGAGTAAGATGAATTTTCGTTCCTCTGCCGAGTAGAGCTGAATGGTTAATAACCCGTAGGAGATAACGAGTCGTTTTATGAGTTTCCTTTAGGTCCAGGCTCCCACGAGAACTTCTAGACGTTCAGTAGTGATTAGGAAAGCGTCGAGACTGAAGCAGATTGTTACGAGTCAATAAGGAGAATCACTTTTATCGCAGAATTCTCGTTTCGCACAAATCAACAGTAAGTACAGTAGCGATCATAAGTTTTCCTCACGTACATGATAGATGCTCGGACAGTTGTCACGCCTGACTCGACGCGTTGTTAGCATCTAAATAATGCAGTCCTATAGTCGGTCCACGAGTGCGAATCAGTATTTTTGACAGTTCGCAAATAATGCAGAGCTAAAAAACTCAAAGTCAAAAAAATCATAGAAAACTCGTGAATCGACTAAACATAAGTCCCTCGAGTCAAACGTTTCGCAGGGGGTCATCTTCCTCCGAGTATCAATGTAAACGAGTCCCCCAAACTTAGTACCTACTCGTCAATCGACTGTAGCTCGTACTGCTGGCGTTTCTTGGTACGTCTAACGAAGTGCTTAACTGCACCAGCCAACACGGCCAACTTGTGAACCAGCTAACACGCACGCCACATTCGTACTGGAATGTCGGAGCGTCAAGTAAGTCATTGACTTTTGAGAAACGCGTAGGACCAGTCAGCGTAGTCAAGAAATCCCGAGCGCGCTGCCTGCTGACTCGCTAATTGATCCGTATCAGTGGCAATGTTAGCCGTTCGACCTCGCTAATTGAACTGGCATAGGTGTCAAGTTGTTACGGAAATTTTGAAATTTTTCAAAATGAACGTCAAGCTGGTTGAAAGTCACGTCGCCGCCAAAGACCAAGTGATACCAGCCGAATGGGCACAGGAGTGGGCTAAGATTACAGCTCGAATGGCGAAAAAGGTCAAAAGCTTCAAAATATTAGAAGCGCGAGAGCGAAGTGGCAATAAGCGCTAGAGAGAACGGCACTTGCTTCCGGACGATTCAGCTGAAAAGCTCGTGCAATTTGTCACGTGAGAATAAGAAAGGATGGAGTCAAAATGATCAAGGGGACTGAGGGGCGGTAAGAGAGGACAAGAGGGGAGGGGGGAAGCCTAGTACAGGCCATAAGGAGTCAAGATAAATATGCAAATGAAAGTATGGCTCAAAATATAAAAAGTAAAGCACGCGTTGACTTATGTATTTGCACAGTGCCTATTTATGTATGTAGTATACATAACTTTGTTAGCTGTACAGCTATGAACGAGGATAAGTAAAAAAATTATGATTAATCATAAATAATTGTACGACTGGGAAAATGTATATGTTCCACTTTCCAAAACTTCCTTCACCCCGTGAAGGATGATCGCTTCAAGAAGCGATGCTCTGCCCAGTTATTGTGTGCAGATTGTTCGTTTAAGCTGCACTCGAGGTGCATTTACCGAACTGAAGTTGGCTTTGAGCGAGGGGAAGAACTTCAATGAAGACCTGCGTTTACCGTAACTATGCGTGAGGGTGCAAGGGGGGCCTTAGTGCCCGAGTTACCGGACAAGAAATCTAGGTTACTATTAATAGCAGCAAGTGCCAAGACTGCTTCCACCTAATAGGAGGCAAGGTGAGGCAAGGTTAATTATACCGTACTGTTTTGCAAAGACAGAGTCGAATCTTAAATACTCGGAGCGATTTCCAAGTAAGAGAATCCCCGAGTTCGACTAGTCAGCCGCCAGGGAGAAATGGCCCAGCAGGGAGTTCAAAGGCTGGAAATAAAGGTTGGCCACGAGGAAAGATTAAAGTTCTCGTGTTAACGACTAGAGTGGCAGGCGCTGTTATCGTGAGATTAAAGAATAATAATATAAAATTCAAAAGCGTCAAGCAAAAAGTCAAAGTACATAAACGCTGAAAAAATAAGTGACTACGATATTGGGAATACGATAAAAGAGGCGTAGGATCGTCGAAGCTCAAAAGTACCGTCGAAGAAAGTTACTCTCTGTGTAGTTGAGAAAAAAAAAATCAAAGATCCGGGTGGATCATGTTAACTTTTCGAAATCCTGTAGGTTTCGCAAGTCTCCGATATACATATAGGTAGATGCTCGTAGCTTCGCAAATTGCTTCGGATTCCTCCCCTAATGCTTTTCTAATCCGCTAATCCTTCGGCGCCGTATAAACGAACCGAACTGAAAGAGAGGATCGAGACAGGCCAACTTTTATTTATACTTTTTTCTTTCTTCTTTCTATTAAACTTTTCTTTTTCTTCCCTTTCTTGCGTACCGTCGCACTCTTACTTTTGTTAATGCTCGACCATTCAGTGGCTGTTCTTTTTTTTCCTTTCCTTAGAAATCAAACAGTGGCAGGCAAAACTACTGACTTTTCCATATAGGGTATATATCCGACCATAGACTCTTATACAAAGAACAACATTATATATATGCGAATATTTTGGTGTACCCACGTAGGCGTGCATGTGTTATTTTTCCTTGGCGCACATTTCCAGCCAAAATCAAAGGCGTTTGCAATTGAATTAATTGAATCGAATTAAGCTCGCATTAATTATAAGCTCCGAGTAATCGGATCACGTACTAAGAGCTAGTAGAGAACTACGAATGAACTACCTTTTGCACTTGACATTATGTCACGTGACGCACTCGCTTCAGCAACGACGCTTCAAAGTCAACGAGCTATTCGTTATTCGTTAAGCACAGGAGATCATTAACGACCCCCACTGTGCACAGCCAGTAATTACGTTAGTGCGCAAACTTAATTTATATTGCAATTAAATATATGAGCTGCGACAGGTAATTGGTAATGCGGTAGCCGGGACATTGAGTAATATTAGGGGTATCGAATAAAATTCCATGTAAAAATAAATGGTAGTACGGGGTGTTAGAGAGGTGTTAGCAATCTGTGTGTATTTGGTTAACGAGGGCGTTGTATTTTCTTTCATTAAAGTACGTAGCATGATTTTAACATTGTCATTAGAGTTTGATTGTCGAGATATGCTAATTTTTTTAATTTAACCTTTTTCTCTCTCTTTTTTTTTTTTTTTTTTTTTTTTGAAGAAGAACAAAGTTTATATCTTCGCATTAGCCGCTGAGCGGGAACCGAGCTAAATTCAATAAAGAATAATCAAGTACCTCTTGGATTAATCGTGCTCGAGTTTTTTAATTTAACCTTTTTCTCTCTTTTTTTTTTTTTTTTTTTTTTTTGTGAAGAAGAACAAAGTTTATATCTTCGCATTAGCCGCTGAGCGGGAACCGAGCTAAATTCAATAAAGAATAATCAAGTACCTCTTGGATTAATCGTGCTCGAGATAACGAAAGAAAGTACGTGAATGAAAAAGCAACGTATAGCGAGCAAAAGCGCCGAAACGATCTTGCCGCGATTAATGGTTTAGTATAAGTCAAAAAATCGAGTCCGGCACTTCTTATAGGAGACGTCATTCGAATTTGACGCTAAGTGCTCCAATTGCATTCGGTCTGCAGTGACATTGGAATTAATTTGGAATAAACAATTGGAATTAAAGCAAAATTTACAAAGTGCCACGTGCCACTGTTTAATTTCTCATTCGATTCGTTGATTTAATAACGAATCCCCCGTAAAATCTTATAAATTCATTGGACGATGGTCAACTTTTCGATTACATATCTTTTAATTGCCGATCAATGTGATCCTAAGAAAGCTCAATGAAATATTTGAAAAATTATAATTTCACGCTTTTTCAAAATCGACCCGTTGTATATTCAGCAACTCGATCATTCCTTTTAGAGAGTCGAATTGGCTAAATAACTGAAAGATAAGTGTGTTTGCACTCTTACCGCGACGTAATCGATGCACGAATAAAACGTATGATTCAGGGGACTTCGTTAGACGGTAACTCTATAGAAACATGTCCCCCCGCCCCAATACACTTTTTTCACGAATGTGGTATAATACTATCAGCTGTTGGAGAAATTTTGAAAAAATAAAGGTATTAACATTCAGGTACTAATGAATAAAAATAATATATACATATACACACCAATAAGTAGGCAAGATATCAAGAGAAAACGAATTAATAAGCACAAGCCAATGGAGTGTCCGTATACGTTATTTTAAAGCGCTCGGCCAAGTGCATCGAAATCTTGACATTTTTCAGCTTCTCTATGCATTTCGCGAGCAATGACCGCCTAGAGCGCAGAAGTGGGGAGGCAGGCTCGTGGTTCAATGAACTCTCGCAAAGTGTCCTCATGCGTTTCGGCAAAGCACGACCGATAGGGACGCGTCATTAGCATAACGTCCCATTGAAAATTTTCCGATCTGTAATTCAACGAGTAAATTGCCTGCAGGTTACATCATCGCCACGAGCAACGAGAAAATTAATAGATAATAGATCCCAGCGTATGAAAAAAAAAAAAAAAAAAAAAAAAAAAAAAAAAAAAAAAAAAAAAAAAAATTCACAAACGGATCTAAAGACGTCCATACGAATCAATGAGGACTTTCCTATTCAGAATCTATACAGACGGATGCTTTAGAAAATGAATACAATATAAAACAGAGGATACACCACTGAAAAAAAGTGCACAAGAGTTGCTATGAATTCGCCACCCCCTAAACGTCACACTGCCACGGGCACGTGACGAGCGCCGATGTGTGAAAACCCCTATGAACGGTCCTCTGCGTATAACGTAAGAGTGACGTAACGCAACCTGTCAAATTTATTTTTGTATATTTCGCGCGCATCCGACATAGAAGACAGAAGTTGTCAGGAAGCGAAGCTGCGATATATACGTGATAGAAAATCGTTCGGAACTTACGACACATCCCACGGGATACATTGGGGAATAACTTGAAGAAGGTCCAGGCGCGCCTCTCGAAAGAGGGCGCTCCCTTACGTTAGGGAATTCAGACTGGTCAAACTGCTTGGGATTCTCCCGGGACTCTATAGTCGCTGCTATCTCAAGTCCTCTTTCTACGGCCTACTACTAACACTGATACCGCCAGCGCTGCTGCTGCTGCCGGCACCCTAACTTTTACTAGCACGAGGCACTGGTGGTAGTGTTACCACGACGTCACGTTTCGCCTAGTATCTCTATCCCTTCCTACAGACTCAATGTCCAATCTCGAACACTCCTCCTTCCGAGTGTGTTATCCTTCTTTGCTTCTCCTTCGGTCCTTTCGCATCCTCCTTGTTATCAGGCGGTCCTTACCTTTTCTCTTTTTCGTCCACCAGACGTCCGTTTACTGGCTAACTAAGCCCACGGACACTGCACCGGCCTCACGGCAGTCCCGATGTCAAATGGACTGTTACGCAATAGGTTTCACTGGGAGTTAAGTCATCGACAAAAATACAAGTATACAAGGTTTACTTTTTCGTATAATCGAGCGACGATCGCACGGGTAAACCGAATAATATTTCACGCTTGTCTGTTGTCTTTAATACTACTTTTAAAGCACGTCGGTCGCCCTCGATAAATCGCAAATTGACGTTATCAAAAGTCCAAAGTATTCTTTCCAAATTTCATTCGCAATTTTTATAACCTGTATTACGGCACGGCAGACGGAAATCTCCTTTTATGTTTTGACAAGCGTAAGAATAAATTTCAGAGCGATGAAAAGGTGATACAAGAGCCAGTGGTGCTGACCGAGTAGGTAGCCGGGATCTTCAAAGGGACCAGAGAAAGGGACGAGGGAACGGGAGACCGGGATGTGTACGAAAGTGGGATTCGAAAGGGACCGAAAGCAACTCCGGGTTTCGTTGAAAAGAAGAAAACGTAGAGACACTTTTTTATCTCATTGTCAAAATCCTCTCACTCTAATCCCGAAAGGAGAGCAGCCCGAGTCCCAAACTTTCGATCAACAATGAGTTCCATCTATCTGGGGAAGGACAAGCATGCGAGGGGCGCCGGCATCGCGTTGTCCGGCCCTGAAAACATTTCCTCGATACGAGGTGGAAAACGTTAAATAACTTGGCGGCCAATGGACGAGCACGAATCCAGCCGTCGATTTAATATTTGCTAAAGGAGGAAGGCTAACGAGTGCCGCTAAATATTCAATGGACCGCAACACGTACGCGCAGCAGCCTATGGAATATTACTAGACAGCACGATAAAGCGTGACAATGCCACGAAATTTGGCTAATTGATCAGCCTGCTTTGACGGCAGGAACAATTAAGTTCTCTCGTATTCCGCAAAGCGCTGCGAACCCAAACCGATCGAATTTATCATTGTGTCCACGTACGTTTCGCTCGATCGTTCTTGCAAGAAAATTTAATTAAACTACATAACGGTGATATCACGTGGGCAGGGCAGGAACCCATTGTGGCGTTAACGAGAAAATGTCTAAGCGTGCTGTACCGGGGTTAATGGAGAACATCGAGTCGGTAGGATTTAGCGCAATCGATATCGACGGACCCGTAAGTACTGTCAATGGGAAATACAAATTGCGCTAATTAACAGGAGCTGGACAATTTTCCAAAATTAATTTATAACGCGGAGAAAAATTATTCTCTTACTGATCTTTTCGTTACTGTTTACCACGTGCGTTTCTTCCAGTCTGACAGCCACGCTGGACACTTGTCAACAATCCGAAGAAATAAACGAGCCACGTGCGCGCGCACCCAGGTGTACAATAACAAGTCGCTCCGGCACGTGGAGTGGACAGAGACGAAATATGATAAACGGGTCATTTTGAAAAGACGACAAAAATTGATGCTTGATACGCTTAGACTATAATTTTTCAAAAAAATTTTCTCAAATACGTAATTTCCATATTCATTTGATCGCTGTCGACGATAAATCTTATGAAAACCGTAAAGATTTCCAGAATCAACGACCCTGCGGTAATTAATGACTGTTTAAAGAGTGTTTAGGGGAACTTGATGCTGTTGGGTAATCGATAGACATGCTCCGTCAATAGATATACTGTGCTATTGTCGCTGTGAACTTGACAATACTTCTACAGCGCAAAGAGACGTAAATGGGGTCGTAGAATTAACATTGACATTTTAACCTATCGATAGGCTAAAGTATCATATAGTATCCCGATAATATCTCGATCGAGTGCCTACGTCCACAAGTTGTATGCAGTGTCATACGTACACGTAAACCATACTAATCTGTGTACTAGCTCGTGACTAATGTTGGTATAGAGGAGATAGGTAAAGCCTGTCCTGGCAGAACGCGCATGCGCTCTCGCGCCCGCGTCAGTTCGAAAGCGAAGAGCAGAGCTTTCCGATAACGAAACAAGTACAGCTGATAAATTCAGGCTATAAAAACCAGCTGACCGATAATCATTTTTTTGCCTTATGACGTACCAAGCAGATAAGATAAGGTCAATGCATAACGAATAACATCTTTAACCAAGCAAATTTTACGACTACTTATTGCTCTCGTAGCAGCTGGATCGAGCGCTGCAAATTCGCCACTCTTGGGCAACGAACGATGTTCGTCTGTCAATGTCTTACGGCCAGTCTAAGCGACCCGTACACGAACCATCTCCTATCGCGTTTGACAGACAGAAATTCGGAGGTTAGGTTGGCAGCGTTACTCCAAAAAGTAACGTCAAAGCTCTGCACTGTTTTTGCGTGTAAATGGACGAGAGCGAATTCGTGTGAAATTAATAAAGTTTGAGATTGGTCATCGGCGCGATATAAAAAATTGACGCACGGCTAGATCTTCACAGTTGGTCAAAGTGCCTGTAGTCAATTTTGATATCGCTTTTATTCAACTGATTGTACATTAATTTTAACACGGTCATTGTTCGCGACTAATATATTCAACAGTGATTATTATTATAATAATGGAATCGGTGCCAAACGAAATTTAACGATCGAATCAAGTTTTGACGGTGGAGGCAATTTTTTTTTTACATTATTTACCCAGTAGGTACGAAAACGTCCCTGGAGTCGAAAATTATTTTCAAGGCGATCCAACGTGTTATACGGTGCACGATAGGGTTACCAGGAACTTTGCGCAACTTAAACTGTCTGACAGTGGTCGGCCGGTAATGGCGTTACTTACGATAGAGATTGCTCAACAGTACACGTGCGTCAAGGTGAAGAATATACTGTGTGTGTATATATATATATATATATATATACAGCGTCTCATAGGCAAATTTTTAATAGTGTCCTCACATATACGTGTATCACCATTTTTCTTACTACAAGGTGAAGAATATACTGTGTGTGTAACCAGGAACTTTGCGCAACTTAAACTGTCTGACAGTGGTCGGCCGGTAATGGCGTTACTTACGATAGAGATTGCTCAACAGTACACGTGCGTCAAGGTGAAGAATATACTGTGTGTGTATATATATATATATATATATACAGCGTCTCATAGGCAAATTTTTAATAGTGTCCTCACATATACGTGTATCACCATTTTTCTTACTAGTGTAATACATTAAAAGTGACAAACAGTGAATAAACACATTGAGTGATAATGGCGCGTGACGTGAAAAGTAAGTAAAACGAATTGAAGATAAAAAAGGATATATTTTATATAAAAAATAAAATGAAGAAAACCAATAAGTACATACCGTTCCAAATACCAATCCCGCTCGTTGAATACAGAAAGGACGGTTATTCTGGATTTTCTACTTTTCTCGAGGACTTTTGTTGAAATGCAGCGTACAATTTCCTATGGCATTCGTGTGTAGCCATACACCCGTCTACACGTATTACGGGATGTACATCGGTATACACACATTTACGTAAAACCCACGTGTCCCTTGTATGACGAGGTAAAGTTAGGTCCTGAGGTTGTCGACTAGAACCGCTAAGAAGTTCCTGGGATTTGGGGTCCAACCTTTCTTTTTTTGTTCACTGCCCATCCCGGCCACCTTTTTCCGACCTCATTCCCCATTTCGACCGTGTTTTCGTTTTTCGTGATATTTTCGTAAAAATTTACTCTCCGACGCACTTTGATTTTTCCCTCGACCTCTTCTTCGAAACGTACGGCAGTGCGAGTTCGCGCGAACCCGCACCGTTATAAATTGACTGGTACGACCCAGTGGGATAAACAAATACGCGAAAAAGATTTGTGCAGCAAACATTTTTCGCGTAATGATAATCCGAACGCAGTAAAGACAAATTACCAAGAATCGATGTATTTAATGACCATTTTTTTTTTTTTTTTTTTTCACGTAAATATAAACAATTGCCGAGATACTTTCTCGTTACGAAATTATCCAGAACCTTAAGTACTATTTGGAAAGCAAACTTTCACTCCAATTTCCAAACTTTCCCCCGAAGTAGCATCTGACAATAATATATCGACAATACATCAGTTAAAGAACGTCAAACATAGACATATGGGTCTTACCTTATCTAAATATCGAAAACCGTGGTCGCGTGCAACTTCCTGAGCGACTTCGGGTCCTCCCTCGATATGCGCGGCCCACTGATTAGTATACGCACACACACCAATCCGATTAGCGTAGATCACGAGAAATCCGAGAAACGCACAAATTCCTTTAGGGCACATGTTAAACGATGCTCACTGAAAGCCCGGGTAAAGAAAAGTGGGGGAAAAAAAAAAGACACAAAATTTCTTAAATTTTAAATAAACAGCTGCAACCTCCAAAAGTAAAACGAAGATACACCGCTTATCACAGAATGACACCTTTCTTTCAAATAACGAGAATGAGTCACAAACAGGTACGCAGACACCCACGCAACCACACGCTCGTGGAAATCGAGATCGCGCGGGGATTTCCTCTACGTCACACAATTTCTTTTAAAAAACATTACGCGCCGCTATTATCACGTTAAAAGATACATAACGTCCCACTGCTTCGAGGAACCGGCGCAAACTAAATTGCAAAATCGTGACCGGTACTATCACCCACGTTAAATGGCACTTCGAACGTAGCTTAGGCAAGTGGTGGGGGAAGCTTAGGCCTGTGGAGGGGATACGAGCACGACCGGTATTGGTGGAATGGGAGTATGTGTGGGGAGAGGGGAAGGAGGGGTAGAGAGGGTGAAAATCAGCACGCGTCACTCCCGATCCTCTCGAGCCCGTAACGAACCAAACCGATCGGCTCGGTAGTCCTCGCTAGACTGAGGTGTCCCACGTAGTTTGCTGGCTCGGGGCTAGCGGAGGGACTGTCAGAGGTTACGTGCTCTTGGAGTGGGAGTAGAGCTATTTGCTTAGGCGTGGGGATGAGTTCCTAAGGCGGTGGAGGCCAAGAACCGGGAAATCACTAAGAGCATTTCACCAGCACTGCTCGACTATAAGTCATCAATTTTGCCTTTCGTCATACTATCCGAGAAGATTTGAGAAAATTTTTGCGAATCCTCGAGGAGCTTCCCCGACTATTTCGATGACGCGTTACAGTTTCGAATTAACAAAAATTATTCGAACGATACTTAAGGTTAAATTATGACACTTGATTTCTTTTCATCTATTTCTTATTTTATTTGCTTTTCGTAAAGTCCTGATCGTTTGAACACGATCGTCACTCGCGATTATAATTTTGGATGAAATTTTTCAAAATCCTTACACGGAATATCACTATGCAGTGCTCGTTTACATCAACACTCTAGTCCGAATATCCATCGTAGTTGTTCACTTGCATCGCTTCGGTTGGCTATTTTTCATCGAATACAGTCGTGTCCAAAATTTGATTTCCTCGCAGTATTCTCTTCTTCCCCCGTCGGAGACATAAGACGAGAGAGAAGATTCCGAAGGTTAACCGTGCAGGAAGATCATCTGGCGAATGATCAGGCAGATCGACTTTCAACTTACAGGGAGGTCATCTTGTTCCTCTAGGAATTGCGACTCTCGTCGATTCCTATGGTCCCCGGAATTTCCTGCTGGTAATACGCTTGATGGACGTTACTGTACCCGGTTAACATCAGAAGGATAGCGGCCATTTGTCGGCTATGTATTTCGGGATTGATCAGAGAAACGGACGAAATTGAATCTGACTGAATTATATCGTCATCTGGTATTATATGAACTCGTCGATTATTTGACAAATCTTCGATATCTCTTATCTAGATACTTTTTCGCCATCCTCGTGAAAATTCCTCTATATCGATTCTGGAACAAATTATTCGTATTTTGTTAAATTTTGTATTTTATCGTCAGATACACAAATTTTTATTTCAACACGCTTGTGGCTTCGATTATGAGATATCCTCAGAATATTATACGAAACGAAGTTATCGTATACGTACCGAAATTATTAATGTTTTTAATTAGACTTATCGCGAATGCAGTGCGACGATAAGAGGATTTTCAAGTTTTATAAATTGCCGACCCCACCTACTCCCTATGCAGACTGCTCCAGTTTCTTGATTGGAGGTCTAACAGTATGGAAGCATACACACTTGTCGAAACTTAAGTAAATACCTGTGTCAGGCGTTTGAAAAATTTTTATAGAAAAAAAAAAAGCGAATAAAAAAATTCTGCTCAGGTAAAACGTATCCTCGATAGATAACAGATTTGAAGAGAATACCAGTAACAGTTGCCCTAGTTTCTCGATTAAGCATTTGACCAACGATGAGCGAAATTCGAGTCGAGGAGCAGATCGTTGAACGAAAAAAAAAAAAGAAAAAAAATACCAAAATTTCTGTAGCTGATAAGTCTCATGAAAATAAATATGATACATAATCGTACGATTGCACGATGACGATTGATACGATTGACGCGAAAGCATCGTGTAAATGAAGTTGAAATTTTTCGTTCAAACCGAAACGTGAGCAACGCATAAACAATAAAATAATCCCATTAGAAATTTCACTAACGGCGACACTACGACGCATATGCAGTTGGCAAAGAATTAAAAAAAAAATTATCATCGATGCACGTGACTTTAATGATACATTAGAAAAATTCAATGGACGCCGACCGGAAATTCACGAGGTCGCTAATCCGAAAAAAGACGGCAATCCGATTATACACGTACAGGATAATTTACATTCGTACAGTATTTGCATCGCGGTATAGTAAAGAGTGGAACCCGGCAACGTGATAAGACTGAAAAATTAATTCCTGAACATCTTCAATTCCATGGTGTGCCCATAACGTGCCTGCAGAATAATTTTAAAATCGTGAAAGTAAAGTTATTTCCGGTAAAAGAAAAACAAGTCTAATACAGGAAGTATATACATCGTATATGGCATATGAAAAAAATAAGGGAAGAAAAAGACGTCTCGGTTTAAATGGCAAATTGATACTGGGTGGCATCTGGTCTGACACGGTAGCAGTAAATCTACTTCGGATGATCTTACTGTGTGAATATGGATATAAATATAGGCATATACTCGGTATACATATACACGCATAGATATACAGTATAACAGCGCGGGCGCGTATGGTCACTCGTAAATCAGGATCCTGAAATACCAAAGCGGTGAATGCGGCGGCACCGATGAGACGTGAGGGAGAGAGAGAGATAGAGAGAGGGAGAGAGAGAGAGATATAGAGAAAAGGAACAAACGCAATATAGGGAGAGCTAAGAGAAGTGCGAGGCAGAAAGAGGGACAGAGAGAGAAAGAGATAGGACCTAGGAAGGTAGGAAGTCCCATGAAAGTGCACGTTAGTACGAGAGACCTGAAGAAGAAGAAGAAGAAGAAGACGAAGTAGAATAAAAAGAGATGAGAAGCGTGGCAACGCAGCGGCGAAAAACGTGGAGGTCTCCGCTTGCCTGCTCGCTTGTCTGAATATCCTCATAATCGTGGCAACTGCGCGTCGAGGAAAATATACAAAGAAAAATGCGGAAACTTAATAGCCGTTCGGGCATTCGGTGCCTAAGAGGTAAAAGGCGGCCTTGTGGACACGACCAGGTAGCGGAACGTTACTGTACCTAAATTCCGGTACATGCACCATTCTCCAGTTGGTAAATACACGCGATAGATACGCGTGCACTGAGTAGATCTCATATTCGTTTTCAATCTCGCACAAGGAAAAACATGATTCAAGCACAACTATACGAGTCACTAAAACAATCCACAAGAGTCATTGGGTTTACCTGTAGAAATCAGCAAAAGTCAAATTTGCTGTCTGTATAATATCGACCAAAAATTCAAATCCTTGGACAACGTAACGCTGCCGTGTTACGGATTTTCGGAGAGATAAACTGTGTTTATAGGTTAAAGGGAAAAAAGAATCAGTTCCACTGGTAATTATCACTCAAAGTGTCACGAGTAGCCAGGCTACGTTAATAACCGGAGTTATGTCACCAACGCGCAAACATAACCTAAACGCACCGAGAACGAACTGACCCCAAAGACGGAGCACAGATGACTGACGGTCCGGACGGTAGTCGGAGGTTTACTCCCCACTCCTCGATCACGGCGGCGGCTCCGTTGCCAAGCAACGGGGCAATCAGCGTGTCCTTCTCTCGTGGCAGGATATGCAGCTTGAACTTTCGTGCCACCTCTGTCGCACCTGCGCCAGGACGGTCGAGAGCGACTATTCGAGGGGATTTATGGACGAGTGGTGGGGGGCTCGAGTAAAAGATATCCGAGCCTCCGAGTGGGGGAAGGATCTCTCAGTCATTCCTGTATTCTCTTTACTCCCACCACGATCCACCTACTACTGAGTGATACTTACTAGCTGGCTCAAGGCAAGGATGTTGTCTCCAATACTCTTTGCTCTTTCTCCCGTACGCGTCGACTCCCCGCACCTGCATAGGCCGTAAAAGGCAGCGTGCACTTCAGTGATTAGGATTCAATCTGATAGAGACTCCACGACAACGAAGCTTTGATATCAAATAACTATCAGCTTATTAATATTAAAATTAATTGGAGCAATTTGATCGCACGATTTTATTAAAAATCCCCAGCATCCTCACTGTCCTAAAAAACTGCCCTAATCTCATTTTCCAAAGACCCAATGCGTCTCGTTAAATTTTCGTCATACCGATTTTCGAAATCATCAAATTTGAACAGCCACCCCTTTCGGAGCGTCTAGAAAATTTTGAAGCTTACTGTACATTTCAATGAATATTATTACTATATAAACAAAACTCGTACGGGGATGCACGCGTGTACGTATATTGCATCAAGATACGATCGTTATGATTATTCATGACAATAGAATCGCACTCGATGAAAGATGCATGACGTCATAACGTCACCTGTATTATTATTGGTCATGAGAATCACGATGCTGGGGAGTTTCGATGCGATCTCGATCTAACGATACCCTTGTAAACAATACAGAGAATAAACTTTATCAACGGTGCATACTGCATGCGGATGCAAGTTGAATTATGGATGCACCCTATTACTCATCCCGCAGAATCGAGCCGCCACTACCATTACTGTACCATTGTCTTTTATAGACGTAACCATTTCGCAAGTCATCAAGTTATTACAAAAGTCAGTCGGTCTGCGTGTCCTGTGATAAAGGCAGAACTTCAATGACCTAACCCAACGCAACTGCAGTTGCGTTATGAATTCCTAGGATGGATTTCGATTATGTAAGCAGTACGTCACGTGATCCGTTGAAACCATCACTCAGACACTCCAGTCGCGTTTTCGACCTACCACTGGTTATCTTATTCTAGCTTAATGGATATGCGACGCATTTGCACTGGACCTTGCATATCGGATGCAGCTAGGCGCTGCGATGGATCGAACATGCTTGGCGAACCGCGTTCTGCTCGCTCTCGATCCGCCGTATTGATATTAATGGCTCGGGCTACGTGCTATTTGTTAGCCAGTATCAAATCCAAATGATATTCGGGGAATCGGCATGGCCTATCTAACGCTAATGAATATTTCATTAGACCGAGTGTCACCTCGCATCTGCAAGGGTTTATACCCACAACATATACATATTAAATGTTTTGATCGCTCAATTTCAATAACTGAAACTCACAAATGGATAATCCATAAGGTTTTAAGGTATGACATACACGGAGGATCGCGCTAAAAATTTATCCCCCTTTATGTTTTCTTTCGAGATTTAATTCTGCCAATCTGTCACAGGTATATATGAATTTTCAAAATAATTTATACGACTAACTCAAATACAAATTTTCAATCTTCACAGTGAATCCCATACTGGGACTAGCTTTTGCTCCAGGACACGAGGCTAATTCATTGCATGGGAACTTTAGAGCGATTTCAAATTTTACGTTTTAAAAGAAGTCTTACACGAGATTCTGGAACACCCGTTTTTGGACTCTAAGTATAGTTAATCAGGTTATTCCTGCAGTACACGACGTCATATCGTTCGTACGATATAGCAAGCACGGTAGAGAGCTGAAAGAATCAGTTGTATTATGGTTTCCACGATAAGTCACCATACTCTTTTTATAAATTTTGCAAAAATCCTTGATGCGAAACCTTTCAATATTTCTAAATTATCGTCACTTACGTCACAGTGTTACCTTCCTACGGGCGAAGGCAACCATCAATTATTTTTCTTTTGCAGCAACCCAATCCAGCCTGTGAAAAATGTTGCACACGAGCTGGTCATACTGTCACAGCTTATCGAGACGAAAATGTGTGGTGTTACCGCTGTAACATGTCCAGGATACCGATAAGGAGTCTCGAAACTGTCAGCGAAATGACAGGAGACGATAGGAGAACGTAATCGGAAAGGAGTACGACGTGATAAGATACAGGAGAAGAAATATATATAGCCATTCCTACCAACTGACGATCACAAATTGGATCTCGAATCTGCAGTTAATTTCCGATAAAAAAAACTTTACATTGGAGTTTGCGGATATCAGTACTGTTATCGATAAACTTACTGTTAATAAATTGTAGAACGTAGAAAATGTAACTTTCTACAGCCAATAGGAAAGGGGTTGAAAATTTGACGCGAAACTTGGGCAAATTTATTTACCACTTCAAAATCGCTACTCGACGTACAAAAGCGATGTCTGGCTCTTTGCCGACCATATCTACTACTTGCGTTCGGGTTAGACGCGGAGGACTTGACCTTTGACTTCGGTTGTGTTGGGCACGAAGGACTAGGTTGGTTACAATTTCAGGGCTGCACTTGTAAAGGTTCGAGGTAGTCGCGAGGTAGTTACATCGAAATACTATCCGGCAAGAGTGGGTAGTGCTCGAACGAGCTGAAGGAGAAGGAGGTTGAACAAGGTTGAAGGAGGTTCTAGAAGCGCTAGCCCTCTTTGGTTTGTAGTTGGCTGAGTACGATAACTCTACATATCTGGAAGTCTTGGCTACGTGTAATACGTATATGGAGTATTGTCAAAATAGCCTAGGCAATATGGGACCAGCAGCTCCGGAGTGAGATGGGAGATGAAAAATAAAGAAAAAGTCAAATTTATGTAACGTGCGATCGGTGCCATCATTCAATTTTGAGTAGTTAAATTTCACCTTTTTTTTAGTTGACGGTGGTAGTTATTTGTATGTGTGCCATTTGGTTTGGAAATTTTTTGAAAGCGTCAGCCAAACGATATCACGAACCGACCAATCGATCACGGCGGATTCTGATAAAGTTACGGTGTAGTATCGTAATACAAGTAGCCGACTGCAAAGGAAAAATGTGAAACGACTCAAACAATTGACCAACAGAAAAGATACGCGTCTGTAACAAGAGTCTGTTTTTTCAGCCACTTTTTACTTTTTTTATTTTTTATTTTTTTTTCCCAATCTCGTTGCTTTGACCTTATTTGGTTTCCTTCGAGCTTCGAATGGATGATTAAATTAATGTCGTCGAAAGATGAGATTGAAAAAAAGGAAATGAAAATATGAAAAAAACAGCGAAGGCAAAAAACAAACATTCCCTCAACGTACCTACTTGAGCTTCATATGTGTTTTCAAGGGTCGCGAAAACAATATTTGACGTGTGGTGGGAAATATGTAATTGAAGGAAAAAAAAAGGGGGAAAACAGGAATAGAGGATAGTGATAAAAAATCGATAGACGACAAATCAATCGCCCTCTTTTTTTTTAAGATCACGCAATAAAAAAGTTTCATCGAAATTTTGTTTTCCATCGACGTATTTCCCGACCCTTGCGTTTCCCCAAATTTATAAAATGAAATTCGACAATTGAGAACAAGTATAGCAGTATACACTCCGATTCTCTGGCGTAACCGAGTGTCCTTAGAGACTTTCTTCACGAAGTCAAGTAGAAGAATCCTTTGAGCGTCACAGAACAAGATAGATTAATGAAAAATATACAAAAATTCAAGAGTCAAAAAAATATACCAAGAAATTTCAAAACAGGAAGATATTATTGAATTTGAATTTTTTTCATAATAAAACCATGAGGTATTCGTTAACGAATAAAAATTTTTTTCAGAAGGGGCCATCTTCTTATGTGTTTCAATGTAAAAGAGCCCCTCAGATCTTACGTGTTATTTCATTGATCGTCTATAGTAAGTGCTTTGAACATACATAAAGGGTGGAAACTAAATAATACACGCGCCATGCACTTTGCACAAGTGCAAATATCTTCCTTTGTACCGTGCGAGCTTCACCGTTAGCTAATTACATTTTTACATTCTAAATGTTATACATATATGCGTATAACAAATTTATCATAGATCCTTTTCTTTTTTTTTCCGAATACAGAACGAACCGGGGACTCTCTTGACTTTGATCCCAGCTGCATTTTTCTTTCATATATGCCAGAATTCCCGCAGGTATACACCCGTGCTGCATTTTATTTGTATTTGGCCATAGGTGTATCTATGCAACATACGGAGAAACTAGAAAAATCCTATATATCGATATGCATATATTACGTTAGATTTCGAAACGCAATGACGACATATTTTATTCATGAAAAAGTTCCGAAGAAACGGATGCTTCTACGCGTATTCACATTATTCCCTGCCGGACTGACATTATACTTTATACGTACCAGTGAGATATTACGGTTCTGTTTGCCGTCAGCTATTTTTTAATTTTTTTTTCTATACATTTTTTCCGTTATTTTCCACGTGTGGTTCAACACACACGTATACCACGCGTCCATGCTCTCACGTCAGTGAAAATGTCAAATTTTGTATGGCCAAATAAATAATTGTCCGATTTCAATTTATGCCTCCGTGTTTGATTTTCCGCTAACTAAACGGTCGATAAATTCGAGTAATTATAAGAAAAAGTAAATTCGAGGAGACACGGATGGATAATAATTTGTGTCGTGCCAATGAACAATTTTGCCAACAACACAAAGTCAGCCGCACTTTTAAACTTGGATCTTCGAGTCAACTCGGTCCAAAGCTAATCCAGTGTCAATTATCTCGACGTAACTTTGTCTCTCGAGACGAGCACGGTAAGATTGGAAGAGAAGCGTAAAATTCGTTTGCTCCTGCAGGAACATCTGGCATTTCCAGCATACGCCAGGTAGCCTTACTAGCTTGGGTAAATTATAATATTCAGAGTATCACTGTTAATTCTTGTGTTAAATAGATCAAAGGACGTGAAAATTATATCAACATTGTTATCACGAGTAAAGCTGCTTTCACTATAGAAACCGAAGGTAGACATTCAACTTTATTTGGTGCATTAGTTCTGAATAGACCTGTATACAGTATGCACCTGCATATAACTGCGAATGCGTATCCACGTGTATCCCTATATATCCACGCATGTATGTACATATGGAGTATTACATTCGAAGCTCTGCATTGGCCAGGAGTTGAAGAATTCATGATACCCCGTATATCCACGTGAAATGGACTGACAGTTGTAACAACGTTGTACCAATTAAATACGTGGCGAGTAATTTTACCTAAGCCTCTCTTTTTTTAACTTTTCTCAAAATCTGCAGGATTACAACTTTATTAGTGAATTTCGTTTGGCAATCAGACCCGCCTAGATTAACCCATTTCTCCACGTTCCGGTTCGAACGTCCGACCAAACTAGCAGTGTTACTACTTGGTTACTCACTTTTCTCAAACTCCACTCGCGTAGTTAAATATTGCGACGAGTCATTTCGAAGTTCCTTGCAAAATAGATTACAACTAGAACGTCACAGAGCTTGGAAGAGGCGAACGGACGTACAGCCTCAAAAGTCTAAGTGAGTTAGCCGCGGATTAGGAAGTTGGGATTCGTTTCTTTGAAAACAATTATTCGTGCCTTGAATATTCATATATTTACAAGAAAATATTCAAAAGTATTTTTAAATTTTATCTACATCGATACACCGAATTAATTAACTGTATTACGTGGCAAAAATTTTTTTTATTAATTAAAAAAAATATTTTTAATTCCACGGACGTTTCGCCAATATACAGTTACTTGTGTTCTACGCAATGCGTTACATTGAATTTTACTGTATCGGTAAATTTGTAACGCTTATCGAAACCGCAAATACATGAATTTCATATACAGGGTGTTTCGCCTAAATTTATTAACCAAAATATCTTCGCCATGCGTAAAACGTATTTTGCATTGTAAAATCAACTTACGTTTTATTACCTTGATATTTTAAAATCGCGGGAAAAAATACTTCTAACCCATAAACATATAGAGCTTCCAAGCAGACGGACTGCCCTGAACAAAAGTTGGACACGTGAGCGTCGATTCTTACGTTACCCGGTATCTTCTAAAAGTATTAACAAGATTTGGATAAAGATCCAGGGTCATCCAACGAGGACAAGAAAGTGAAAGTGGATGCTGTCTCGGGAAGATCTATTCGCAGTCTTGAGGATTCGCTTAAGATAAAATTGGATCTTCGGATGGTTATCTACAAGATCGAGTCTATATTCGAATTTCGCCATTCCACGTCGATTCGTCCTTGATTAACGAATCCCTTACTTAACATTTTATTTGAAATTCCTTCTCCTTTAACTCCAGATCAGATCCCTCCTTCTTATTCGCATATTTTGCCCGTAATATTGCCTAAGATTATTTTTTCGAAAAAATCGAAATATCGATAAAAGTCAATCAACTAAATTCTCCTTACCAACGAATCCCCGCGTATTAATTTGCCTTTAACTTTCATCGCGTTTCACGTATCATTTAAAACCTCATGAAAATACCTATATCGTCCTGCATACTTTGTTTCTGGCGTCCCAGTTCGACTTGGTGCGGCCGATAATTAAGTTTCGATATTGCACTGGATGCACTATTTGGTGGTACAGCAGATACCTGCTATTCCATCACCTACTTACACGGTAAACTCTATGAAACTTTGAAGGGAATAACTTAATTTTATAATTCACGTAAATTCCCTCAACGACCATAAACATACACACGGAGCACAAACGACAATTCTCACGGTATCAGCGATATTAAATTGCATTCTGTCGCATTGTCTATCCGGCATGTATAACCTAGTACGTAGACTGCACAATCCCGTATAACGGTCATCATAGGAAACTCCCATCCGACGTTGGTCCATATACGCGTATGCCTCATGCCCGTTAACGAGCCGAGGTAGCTACACATAGGTTGGAATACCTTATATCTCACGTTATACATATATATATATCACGGTTTGCCTATATCAGTATCTATAGCCATCACGCTCTAGAAACAAGCAGTAATTGCAGCGCAAGCAAGTGCAATATGCAACCGCCAAAGTTTCCTGGCTGCGGCAGGACAGCTTTGTGCCGATCCTGAAACGAGCTAAATTTCACGGTAATTGGTGTAAGGACGAAGCAACCAGGTAAATACGTACGTGGAGTACCTATCATATACCTGTAGATACATTTATATGTTCAGGACTTCCAGCAACAACTTTACCAAGTGCTGCAATTAATTTTGCAAAATATCTGCAACACTGTCTGTTCCTGTATTTCGGAACTCGATACATCCTCGTGTTTATTTTATTGCTTTATTTCTGTTCCTTATCGTATATAATATTCTTTTATTTTTTTTATATATTCATCTATCATCTCGCGTGATTGATGAGCACTATTGTGCTTCCTAGACTGGCTACCTTTTTCATTTTTTTACATGATTCTCCGGTTTCTACTGGCTGTTGTTATTATTTGTGTACGTCCTTTTTAGGGAATTCAATCCTCGAGACAACATTGCGCTCTTATGCAACGTACATGCATTGCATCGAACGGCTCTCGACTATTTCGACCTAGGAGATCAAGCTAAACAAGCTCCACGTCATCATTCCCATTTCTACATCTTATCAAATACGATTCCCGTGTGTAACTGACTTTGTATGCTTGCGATAAACTTGAAAACGGATGCACCGATGTGAACGGGATTTTCACATAAATGCATATCAATCTTGGAATTTCTCGGTGACTTTGGGTAAAAAAATTTTTAGATCACTATGATTAATAATTCCAATAAAAATTTCCATCCAACCCCAAAACCACACAAAAATAATAATTCTCTTAAAGTATTAAAGATTTTCCAAAAAAGACTTAAAAAATTGCCATTTATATGCATAACAGATACGATCGTAGAACTGAGAATACAGACTCGACACTACATAAAAGCGACGGAGCATCACGACGTTAAAGAATAAATAAAATTTTACATATACATTTTTTCATTAACTTTTATTCTTTTTTTCGTAATAAATATTGCGTGGCAGCAAGTACTGACGTTTTAAAGTAGCCTGCCACGCGAGTACTTTGGAGTAGACGCACTCTATAAAGTGGAGTAGCCCCTGTAGAGGACAGACAGCCGCGGCAAATGAGTTTGATCCCGAAGGAAGTCGAGTTTCTGTCCGAGACAGAATTTGTCGTTCAAACAGACAATTTCAAACTGAGAAGGCGGACAAGTTCGAGGTACAAGGATTACGAGTATTTGTCCTGGTTGACGGAAACTTATTACTGGTATTATATGGAGCGCTTAGTTATTGTATTTCAACGTTCGCTATCCTATACCTAGGAAGATATAGGTAAGGCAGAACAGGGAAGTGTCGTCTTCGCTCGACCTGCTTGAATCCTGATGAAGTGACTGGGTACCATGCAACGAGGTACGTCACTGTCAGATAGCCATTAGACACCAGCCATCCGGTGACGTAACAAGTAGTAAGATATAAGAAATTAGGTGATTCTGACAAAAAGGTAACTATGGGATCAGCCAAGATGACTAGGAGCTAGGGGCAGACCACTTGACTACTCACGATAGCCAATCTCTTGGTCTGACCAAAGTCTAGGCTGACACAGGCCATAAGGCAATGAGAAGAGACAAGAGATAGCCGAAACCGGAAGTAAGGGGGTTAAATATCGTCCAAAATATTCGCCACAAAATACCCTAGAATTTATCTCAAAATATCTTATCTCGTCGCACGTAATACATAGGTCATCTTTATTTGAGACATTTTATACGGGTGTACCGTACCGTCAAATAGTAGCTTCACGATATGATTTTGTTCGAGAGATACACACTATAGTTTTCAGGGAGAATATAAAGGTCGGTACGTAATACCGAGTTTCGTGCTTTAATACAAATAATACGTCGGTAATGAAACGAACGAAATTTCTAAGCCATTTAGTTTGCACTATCCTTGTACTCGGAACTACGGTCAGAATTCATATTGAATTTTATATACGACGTTTGTTCCTTGGTATACGTCAATTTAATTTCATTCGGTACGTGCTTCGCAGAATGTTAGTTGGTAAACTTGATTTTCTGTACCAAATAGAAGACAATATACGAAAAGTACGTAGTTTTGTGAAATACGTAATATATAAATACTACGGTAATACAATGTAAAAAAAGATACTGCAGTCGAAAACGTACAAAGAAAACTTAAAGATACCGAATGTTATTTCATCGAAGAGAGATAAGTAACCCGTAAAACGTGCTCGTTGATACGAAAGATATTCTTGCCCATCTATTTGGATGCAGCCATGCATCTAAACATATGCAGTATTCGATTTGATTTCGAACTCGTTTCAAGACTTTATTTTCATTCTCGATTTTTCCCACGTAAACACGACAGGTTGTCTCCCTCGTTATTGCTGGAGGGAGCACGAGGCCAATCTCAGCAAGCGAACACGAAGTCTAGGTAATAAGACAAGCATGAGTACCCCTTGGCGTATCTCGCTTTGACTGAAATCCCCTAGATAGTACGTAAGCGCAGAGTCAAGATAAAAGCTGCTACTTGTAACATACAAGTAACTAAACGCTGCGAGCTTCATTGAAACTTTAATAACGTATACCGAAACGAGAAGATTATTAAAAAAAATTAAATAGACTTAAAGACCCCCCGAATACGAGTAGAAAATCTGTAGAATAATATACCAAAGAAAATATCGAATGAGGTCGTACAAAAAAATGTCGACGGTCCGTCGCACAAGAATCTTTATCAAAACCTACTTCCAGAGGGAATAAAGATAAACTTCTCATTCAACAAAAAGAAAAAACGATAAGTAGTCCTTCAGTACCGTTCGCTTAACGAGGCTCTCAGTACCAATAAAATGTGGCCAATTAATAGCTAAGGATCCCCGCTCTAATGTTTTTCGTTATGACGTATACCAAGTGAAATTTTACATGACCCCATTATCGCTATTCTCTATGGCGCAGTGAGTTTCGAAATGGCTGGATGAACCGAGCGAGCGAGAGAAAGAGAGAGAGAGTAGTCACATGACAAAGGACAGTCAAAGAAAGAAAGAAATTATTCTTCGGACTGACAAGCATCTACGAACGAGACCTCGTCGTACGTTGACAGTAACAGTGATGGCGAAGAGACAGTCGGGGAGGAAACCATTTTTACTTTTTTAGGCCTTCGCAAGGAGAATCTTATTATTCCCCGTCAGACGACCCCACGCAACGTGACTCGTTCGACACCGCCATCTACGACAGTAGCCCCCTCTCGCGACAGTACGTGAAAACAGTCATGGGTTTTTCCCTTCAATGGAAATCTCATTGTTATTATTATCTTTCGGTAATCTCTAATTCCTCGATGCCTCCCATCACCATCGCGATACCCCTACCACTACCATTGTTACCTATACCGACGTCACTGATAGCAATGTCCAGTTAACTTGCTCTAATATCGCTATCGCAATCGAAAGCATCAAGCACCAGCATCCAATCTTCCTATCACCAAGCCAGACGTCTTTTTCCTGACAACCACCGTTTATCGATCGGCCAGTATCACCCTCTGTGAAATGTATATATACAATATACATATATCTTAGTACATAAGAGTCTATACTCTGCTATATAGATGTATATATATATATATATATATGGAACTTAAGAAAAGTCGTTTATTTTTCCAAGAGGGTCAACTTGCTTTTCCACACGCCTCGCACCAACCTCAACCATTTCCGCAGACAATTAATTTGCCTGGAAAAACAATTAACGCCACCCTCCTCATTGCTATCGACCTTCGAGTTGTCACTGTGAAAAATATCTTTTGGCATTGCTATCTTGTTTTTCTTTTTTTAATCTGATCAATTATTCGATTGACAATTAAAGGGTTGATACTAGACGATATACGGGATACCGAGCGTATTACTTTTTTCGTTTGCCATAATATTTTATTACTGTCGCTCAAGTGAGAATTCACGTGGAGCCTTCTTCGAATCGAGGCCACGAACGATTCACAATTTGCGAATAGTCCATTGAACGTTTCGCGAATATTAATGGCGTTCGATGATTGCCATTAAAATAAAGACAGTTGTTGACGATTTCAAAGCATTGGTTATTTGACTAAAAATTTATAAATTTGCACATCGTGAAAGTATATACTCGCGGTGGTTATTCGCGTCGACGGAAAGTCGCGAATTGAGATTAGCAATTATTGGAGGTTGTCCAATTAGCGTATTTGACGTTTCGCTTACTATTGTCATTATCATTATTATTCATTCGGGCACGAAATTCCTAATTATCATTCATCATCGCAGAGATGTATTCACTGCATCATGCTATATCTATTAGTTCAAGGTGAAACCATAAGATAATTTGACATAACATATTTGCAAAATTGATTTCCCTAAAATGAACTATGCTACGGTGATTATGACTATCGACGCAATAAAATTCTCCAAAATGCACAGGCGGTATTATTAGCTAAAAAAAGAAATGCAGAAAATACAGACAGGCAAAATACTTCCATTTACGAGATCTATAGGAAAATAATGGCGCCTACGCATCGTAAGGGATGTCTGTACCGTAACACTTGCTGAATGCCAAGACAATTTCGCGAACATATTGCGAACATTACACCGTCTGGAATTGTCTCATTGTTGTATACGAATAAAATTGTCACTATGAATTATTACCAGAAGTAAAATGGACGGGCGCGTATGAGAACGGAGCATAGGAATTTTGTCAAAAAAAAAAATCGTGAAAATTTTTCGTTACCTTTTTTTTACAAAAGTAGAACACGTACTCGGGTACAAAAATTCGGGTCTGCAATTAACGAAAGACAGTAAGGATCCCTTTTCGATAAACTGTCATGCTCGATTTTCTTGAGTGACTGTACCGTGTCTCGCTGCCGGAACAATTTATGTGAGAGTCTTTATACTGTCAGAGGGATGCCACGTGGTGGCAAGGGACGTATAGGATTTGCCGAGAGTTCTAGATAAATTTAACGCGTGTCCCTCACTTTATACGCTGTTACGCGTATATTCGTATGTCCGTACGTAATCGCGTGCACGTAAGCGTGCGTTTGGGATTTTTCCACAAATCGCCAGTCATGCCTTCCGGGAGGATTAAAGCGGAAACAGGGTGAAAATCGAGGACGGTTTTCGCTGCCAAATAATTCGCGACTCTTTCGCGCGACTAACGAGCCTAGGTAAAACGGTAAAAGTTGTCGTTTCCGGTTGCGGCCATTTGCTAACCTAACCTAACCCAACGTTAAACCCAAGCCAATGCGGATCCGGCTTAACTTCAACTGACGTAAAAGGAATGTCACGGAATAGAGCAAAGCCATAGTTTCTGGGATTGGTGGTTTGCTCGAGCTAAAATGTCTGCGAGTGGCGCGAGGCTGCAATGGAATTTGATTTTGTGCCAAATGTCCTGGTACCACGTAGACAGTCCTAAGTATTTACCTACTTTTTACATTCGTATCGTCCACTTGATCCGAGGACGGTTCGGAACATGTTCCACCCGGTCTATAGTGATACAAAATTTTCATTATCAGTTTCCTTCCCTTTTATTGTATGTATCTGCCAATTTATTGATTTCGACTAAATCGATCTCGCTTCTCTTGGAATTTTAAATTACGTAAAACTACTTCGCCTAACGTTACGTGTTAAAAACGGCAATTTATCGTAATATCCTTGTGAATTTTACAAATACTAGACGAGAATTCGTAATGCACGATTACTGCCAGGTAAACGGAACGTTAACCCCGAATCTCATTAGCGACCTAGGGAAAAGTATGGGAGAAAATATCATTTTGAAAATTCGTGCCTTTAAACTTCCCACGATCAAAGTCTGTTGGATGGTACGTTCGCGAGATTACATGTAATTCAAAAGATTTTCAAATTATTACAAGGGATGCTGTTGCTTTTCAAAGAGTTGTAATTTTTTTTCTTCATTTTTTCTTTCTTGAGACGAAATTTATTTTTATTCAAAACTTATTTACTTCAAAAATGGACACTCAGACACTGCCGCTCTCGCAGTTTGCGCGCAAAAACAGAATATCCTTGCGCTTTACTTCATACGAATCTTTACGCTTTCTCGTTCAGAGTTCATGACGTTCTCGTGGAAATGGAACGGAACGTATACGTGTCTGACAAAATAGCGCTCTCAAACTTCTCGAGTTGAAGTTTCATGTTGGTAAGGACGAGCAAGAAAACTATCTCAGAATATCCGAGAGCAATTGAAAATTCTTTACACTAGATAGATAAGCTATCCGGTGTAAACACGAGAGATGTAAATTACTTGTTATTCGCGATATGCAAAAATTTGACAAGATGTCCGGTATAAGGAATAAAAGATGAATCGAGCACATAAAAGATACATTGTTACAGAAATAAGAAATTGGAATAGTAAAAAATAAAAAGAGAAGATATTACCATTATACTTTGAGACAATGGAAATGGAAAGGAAAATTTTCTTGAGTGTATATACACATGTATATACAATATATATGTGAACTCTAATTATTTACATCCATCTCCTCCTTTTTATTCTTTTTCCATTCGTTCCAACACACAACTAATTTTTTTTTTCAAGCTTTCACGAATTTCGAATTCTACAGGAATTTATGTAGATCGCGATAAGACAGACTGGAAGCTCCTGCTTTTCTTTTTTTTTGTTTCGTAAAAAGGGATCGTCCTTCTTATCCACCCTTAGATAAAGCCGCTGAGGGATAAGGTAGGTTGGTAGGTAGGTACGTCCCTGATTTTCGAAATAAACGACTGGAACGTATTAGGATAAGAATAGGATGGTGCATATTGAAAAGTGCAGTTACTCGAAAAATAAATCGCAAGATAAATATAGTAACACGTGAAATTTGTTGAAAGCACTAAATTTTTAAAAATAAAAAAGGCAAAGACCATGTTTTTTCTTTCATTTTGTAAATTACCTAGATCTTGATAAAGAATAGGCTCTGCTTTTTTGTTTTCTTTCTGTTTCGCAAGGGTAGCAAGGATCAACCTTATTATCTACGGTTAGATAATACTCACTAGAAAAAAAATAGGATAACATCCTGAAATTGGGGCTAGATAAAAGAAAGGACGAGATAATATAAATAAATAAGTTTATATAAAAAATACTTGATCCAGCATTTTCTTTAACAGCTCCCATATCATCTCGCCCACACAAGTAAGATTGGAGGTCAGCTTCGATTTTCAGGTTTAATAGAAAAAAAAATAAGTGTGACGTTTCTTTAACAATTCGATCTTGATATACCGATATACATATAGCCCAAAAAATTAATGTGAAACGTACTTGAAGTATAGTATGTAGTAAACATGTACATAAATGCCTACTCGTAGCTTTATACATGGCTACCCACATTTTCTATAATCAAGCTAATATTTTCAACTCATTCACTTTCCATTATGAAAAGCATTTTTTTATAGAAAATTCTGACAATAGAAGCACTAAGAGGCAGCCAGGATGGAAGCCCCAAGTGTACGCATTTAAAGCATGCACGATACATATTCAGCATTTTCAAGCAGTACATCCTAAATTTTTCCGTAATTCAGAACATATTCCCAAATAGATGTTACATTAACAATAACAGAAAACCAATCATTTTCAAATTCAAGTCAATAAATAATTAAACCGATAACTGCTTTTCATTCTCGAAAGAAAAACTAAACTTTCATGCATATATATTATGACTGAATAAATAATAATGACTGAAAAAAAAAGCATTAAAAATTTGTCATTTTGAATATTCTGAAAAATACTTAAACACCATGCACTACACACACCAACTCTATTTTGACAAAGACCATCATTGTTAGGTAGTCCCATTGAGCTGACTGTGCTGTACTACGGGCTAATATAAGAGGATGGTCTACTTACAGGCAGTTGGTAGATACTAAATAGTAACCGATAGCCAAAGCCATTCGATCGGTCGTACGTCCCATGAATTTTCATTGAGTTCAGAAAAGGGTGGCCCACGATCAGCCAGAGGCTTGCCGATAGTCGCTCTGGATTTTGTGAGAGAATGAGAAAGCGCGACAAGGATAGAATAACAGAGAAAGAGAGAGGAAGAGATAAAACGAGTGGGACGGAATGGCGATGGCAGGAAGCTTTTTGTCAGAGTCAATTTTTCATCCGGGCTACGCCGATGGATTGGCCAATGACGTTTCGATCGATTGCCCAAAACTTCTCAATGCTTCGGAATAGCAATTACGGTGAAGTCGCTGCCCGCCCGTTCCGGGACATTGTGATATTTGACACAGCCTCTGTACCATAACACGGTAGACGGGACACAATGCAAAGTTACAGCTCAACCGTTTTAATAGAGATCCCTATTAAAATCACTTTTTACATATTTTTCTCTTATTTTTTCCTATCCATAACTCTATCACGGGTACGCTTTCCTTTGCTTCTGTCAGTGTGCTCAGAAATGTTGACGATTTCCACATTTCCTTTCGAGTAGTATTTTTGTTTGGGAAGGAAGAATCGAAGAGGGATGATTCCTGATAAATAATTAAAAACTTTCCAAATTAATTAGTCTTAAGATGGATTTCAATTATTTTTTTACGTTAATACAAGAATTTATATATCAATGATAATTACCAAGTCGTGTGTCTGATCTGATCAATGCCTCTTAAAATTCTTACTGAACCAAAGTGGAGACACACAATGAAATTTAGCTTTGGTGGGTAGCACTCAATTCTCCCGACCTCATCCAACCTGTATCCAGAGGACTCAATCGTACCGCCAGGCCTGAAAAATTTCTTAGAATCGTTGGAAAATGCAACGTAAGATCCCGGTAACATTGAGTTATTCAATAGGACGCGGAGGCTGTGTGGAACGACGCTCCAGGGACTCGTATCGTCTCGCCCTGTTCCCCAAAGGGCTTCGCCTGGCTATTCCAGGATGAAACTCTCCTACCTCGAGGAATTGCTCTCAACCATCCCCTTCTTACGGTGGGATATCAACCTCCCCTAAGATGCCAACCTCCAGCATCCTAGGCGGGTTCATAGGGAAGTCCCAACCATTGGCTTCCTAGCCTTACCTATCCGTAGCTTGACTCCCATTACATCTCAGGGTCCAGAGTAAACAGCAGCGTGCATCCTTAAATTACCAGAGTCACGACAAATAAGACTGGATAATGGAGCGTTTCTTATTACCTCGGGGATTTACTTAAATTTAGGTACCTACGTACCCTCAGAATTAGGAACTAGAGCATCAGGCAATTTTCCATTGTTCAGCGTGAAAGTCTGGAGACGCTCAAAGTAGAACAGAATAAACGTCATTGAGTGATGGTGCTTAAGGTGCGAGTGTCCGGAGGATGTAATTTAAAAAGAAAACCAACTTATCTTATTAATCGCGTCTGTTCGACTTGCCTCGATACACCAAACAATCCAATTAAAAGCCCAGCCACAACAATGACGAATGTTGATTACGTTCATGACTTTGAGCTGGGCCACCAAACATACAGGATTATTATAGAATATTTCATTAACACAAGTCAGCCCTTACATGTGATTTCTATAGTGGAGCCAACTTCACGTGGTGCCAATACTCTTAACCCAGCGTGTACATGCGCAGAGTTAATTACGCAAATTAGTAGAGTCAATAGAGGCACTGTTTACTGTTATCGATGATTGCGCGATGCACAAATGCGTTCCGCGTACTTAGCAGCTAACGGTCGAACTCGTATAAAATATATTGTCGGACATGCAGGCAAATACAAAGACCCAATTATTTTAATCCAATAACCAGATTCGAATGGACAAATTGCTCGTAAGGAAATCCACGAGCATGACCTACGTGTCTCGTGTCTCGCTTTGCTTTCAATCGCACGGTCTATAAATTGCATCTAGGTTATTGTGAGCTTTGGTTAAAGCGAAGTTCCGTACAGTAATTGAGCTGTTTTGAGGTGCTGGCTCGGCTAAAACTTTTCCTCCGGGCACTTATTACGTCGAAAGCGATCGGCACGTTGCGTTTGGGGGAAAAAGAAAAACAAGAAAAATTTAAAGCTCGACCAGCAGGCAGCAGGTGCGCGCAAGAGTGACGATAAATTATGAAAAGTTTTCGAGCGCTGCCGACTCGGTTGTAGAGTGTTGCGAGACTCCGGTTGAGAGATGAGAGTCGCATCTGCGGCTTTTCCGTAATTAAGGCTCGCCCCGAGTCATCCTCGAACTTTGAGACCTGCAAGCCACGCACTTACGGGCGAGCCACCTAACCTTCAACTTCAAAGCGACGTGCTTGCAGTGCCGCAAACCTACGGAGATGAATTTGGAGCAAGAAAATTGATCTTTATTTAGAAAAATTATGATTTTGATAATTATTATTTTTATTTGCAATTTCGAAGTAATTATCGCGATGGAGAATGCGTATGCGAAAGTTTGATTTGGTGTCAGGTCAGGTTAGGTTAGATAATTAAAAAGCACAGAATCATAATGGGACGAGGATATGCTTGTTACGGACGTCCTAATAATTTCCGTAGCAGAGGGATTTTCATGAAAAATGTCGCTTTCTCGGTTTACCCGTCGTTTCGCAATGAGATGGAAAAGAGGCGAGGAACAACAACAACGCATTTTTGTCGACGTGGAAATGAACTGGCAAACAATTAGCGAGACGCGCAACCAGTTCGTTTCTGTACTGTAACCGGGATGGGTGTATCCTGAGGGGATGAGGAGAAAGGGTTAATGGGGTAGGTATAGAAAGGCTTGCAGGAGACAGAGAAAGGCGTCGCTGCGCCGACTGCGAACTGTAGGGTCAAGGGTCGACTGCCTCACTTATTTATACGTGCTTAGTCAGCTGAAAAGAACCCTTTTGACTGCGATGCTTTCTTGCTAGCGGCGACCATTCATGCCAAAGCCACCACGAGATTCCTTTGGGTTAGGGCAGTCAAGTCGTTCGACTTTACGGTCAAATTATTTCTGTCTGGAAAAAGAGAGATTAACGATAAATTTATTTTTCTCTTTTTTCAATTTCCAGACAGTCAATGACTTACGGGTATTGCCATTCAGAATAGAATAAAAGGACGAACCACCAGAACTCTTCTCTTTAGTCTTTTTTTTATTGGTAAATCAATTCTTTTAGCTGATATTGGCCAAAAACGAATTTCAATAAATTCGTACTCATTTGTACGAGTACGTTTACGTACTCTTGTTTCACAGTCGAAATCTTCTTTAAACTATAACTGTAAATTTAAAAAGTAATTTTGGGGGGGGGGGGTTCAAAAGGCAATATAGTGAAGGATGATCAAGATGATACGCCAATAGTGTAACTCTCCCTCACGAAGTACAAGGCGGTAACAATACCGAAAAGGGAACATTGAGAATTTCAAACGAAGTGGATCAGGTCTACCAGAAAGATAAGGCCTAACCCGCTCTTCGGTGTACCCGACCTAACTTAACGAAAACCATCCCAACGTATTCTAACGTAAATGGCTAGGTAACCTAACGTCTAACGTGAAGAGGATACCGTAGCGCGCGTTAAGGATACTGAGGTAATCGAGCGTGAGAGAATCATCCCTGAGTCGGCAGCGAGACTTCTGGCACGTTGGATTTTGCTGGCAGAAAACGTTTTAGAAAAAAATATCTTTAAACATTGCAAAATGAATCGCTTCCTATCGATTCTTCCTATATTATTAACATTGACACGTGGTAAACGAGGGTCGTAAATTTCATCATTTGTTCTCTTTAATAATGTAAAAGGACTTGAGTGAAGCCACGTGCAACGATGCTGGGAAATCACTGACACATCCTGAATCTGGCCATCAGTAATTTCGTCGATGGTGCCTACTGCAGTTTTGCAGTGCCTGGAAATGGATAATCTGAGTGGATGCTTCATTATCGGATTCCATAAAAAGTCATGCAGATACGATTCTAATGTTATTACTTTTTCAAAAAAAAAAAAAAGAAAAAGACAATTTCAATGAAACTTTTTCTCCTTTTCTACCCTCGAAGGGTTGTCTAGAGAGAAAAAAAGGCTCAGATCTTTTTGCTCGCTCGTTTAAGGTCGCCTCGATGAATTCTACAGGGTGCCGACGTTTGAGAGGGTTTCCTGCAGATACTACATGCAGAAGGTCCTGAAGGGTTTGTACCTAGTCGGGTAATTTGCACCGACCTTTTGAACCTTCGTTCACACTGGTATCTGAATAACTTGAGGGTATTTCGCCTGGCACAAGTGTAGGGGTGGCTCGACTGCCTGTCGGTATCCTTGAAAGGGCCCCAGGAAACAGGCTAGAGTGAGAAAGCTTTGGAGTTGGGTTCGGAGCAGTTGAGGGAGTTGCGATGGGGTCACCCATGCAAATGAAGGACACGCTCCGAACATTTCCCACGACTCGTGCCATTCGGAATGACCTATTGACCTCGACAAATGTAAACAAGAAGAACTAGCCTAGCGAGGAATGAAAAGGGGGTGACACTGCAACCTCTTTCTGCCACTCTCAAACTTGCCTGATTCGTCTTTGCCGTCAGCCCCAAGGACTTGAAGACTCGGAAAAAGAAAAAAAAGACCAGCAAACGATAAATTACGAAGGAATTTTCCGATCAAAATTATTTTACAATGTCCTGGTAATAAAGTGTAATTGTCGAAGGACAACATTGCTAATTTATTATAATAAAGAACAATTATGAATCTTCACGGTTTAACGACTGGGCAAGACCCTCCGGAGTCACCCCGCCTAATACATAAACTACCCTAACGATTTTCATTATGGGTCCCAATTGAATACACTTATGCATAAGGGAGGCCGGAGTGTCCTTATCGCGGCAGGCTTAGCCTGATGAATATTCCTTCAATGTTTTCCTTTTCAATTAGAAATTATGTTTGATGACACCTAACCTTATTGAAGCTGACGGGGTTCGTCTCCAAGGTGGCATCTTAGTCAAATTAATTCTCCGACGGAGTTCGTCAGCTCGAGGCCGACGAGCATTTTAACGAACTTTGAACTCTGTTAAAGAAGACACCGTGGATATCGCCCTTGCCTTACTCACTCGCACAGGAACTTCGGTTAAATTGACTTTAACCTCGAGGCTGGCGATATTAATGCGTTTATAGCTGAGTAGACTCCGCGTCAAAGATCTTACGAAACGTATCTATATTTCCAAGAGTACATACGCGCCTGGCGCTTACATATGTACATAAGGGTTTACCTAGTACTGAAAACTCTTGGGACAAATACATTTGAAGAATAAAAATGTGACTCGTAAAAATTAGAAAAAAAAAACTCAATGATATGCATTGTCGCGTTTACGACTGGTCGGATCGTCACTTGTTTTTGGAAATTCTCGACCCGTAGAAAAATTCTCAGTCTCGGTGACAAATATAGGTATAATGCAAGACGCACATGTAACTTATGGGGATTCGGATGAACGAAAATTCTCACAGACATTTTTCACTGCGTTGGACAAAAGTTACCACAGGTTTCTTGTCGACGTTATATTTCCGTAAGTTTCCGCTGCCAAGAGGTACCTTATGGAATTTTATTACTTCTGCATACAGTCTTTCGCGGCACTTCCTCATGCGGTACGTATTGCATACTTGTCCACGGAGCTATGTTTAATATTATAAAGTGCGGATACTAGAGAGTGTAGCAGCTACCAGTATTAATACTAGCAGCAGTCTACAAGGTACCGTCAGCCGAGCATATAGCTATATGGCTTTTCTCTTTTATCTATGAATTTTACTTTAGGTACTTGATCTCGGAGCAAATATTTTTATTTTACGATCGGCAAATCGTACGACTCGATCGATACTGAAAATATTTTGCAAATATTTGTAAAAACACGTACACGTGGTAATTTTTCAAGGAGGGAGGCGTATGTCGAGTCTTTCGTTTTACGTCACTGGGCTTTAACGTCAAATTACATTGTGTGTTAAGTCATTTGACGCTTCGAAAAAACACGCTACTTTTTTTAATTAATGTGCCCTGTTTTTTGTTTTTCAGGTAACAATGTCATGGGGTTAATTGTAGGTAAGTATAAAGATGTGCGGATTCACGCTTGTATATCGCACGAATGTGTATATATATATATATATATATATATATATATATATATATATACATACACACACACATATATGGGTCACTCAAGTTCTCAGAGAGACCAATCCATAACGTTTACTTAGTAATTAATTCATAGCCAATTACCATCACTGGTGTTGTAAGCAATTAGACCTGGAGTGGTAAGTTAGATTGAGTGGATAAGCGTAATTATACTATATGTATAAAACAATACTTCACTGACGTTTATTCAATTTCTTCAATTTTGCCAAATTATTATTACAGCTTGAGATATATATATGAGAAAAGTTTGTTAAAAAATAGAGTTTCTGAAATGAAAGAAAAAAAGAATTTTAAAGATTAATTTGCTTGGATCAATATTGAAGTCGGTTAGTTATTTCGCTATTGTAGTGCGTTAAAAGACTGTAGCTGTAATGCTTTGGGATAAGCCTACAAAATATGTACACGGTAAAGTCCGATTCTAAATAAATGTCTTTTAGGAATTCTTTTAAGGTAGATCTCGTATTTCCTCGATATCCTGTCCCGAGGGATACAGCAGCTAAAAAAAGACGTAAACGATTGGCAAGTAGAGAAAGCACGTCCGAAGAAACGACTGCGCATACAATTTTTGGAGTTCGCGTCTAGGTCTGAAATTTCATTTTTTGTATTAAAAAAAACCATTTTAATTTCGTATTCCTCTTAAAAAAATAACGAGGTATCCTTTGCTTCGTAGTAATTTATAGGTGTAAGAAATTTTACATAATACGTAATAAATAAGGACTCGTGTATTCGAGAGCGGAACGGACAATTCATAACGCATTGAAATTATTTGAGTGTGCTTCGTGGCAGAGATTGATTTTTATTTCTTGCGAAAGCGGGTAAACGCGTACATTCGTGATGACGTAATTGATGATAAAATTTCATAAGCTCGGTAAAAGCTGTAGTTTGCAATTAGCACGAAACAAACGTCTCCACGTACAAGAATGTCGTTGCACTTTTTAACCATCGCAGAGACTCGGTAGGAGAGTCTGCAAATAAGTGAGTTTTCATCGTAATTTTTCTCTTTTCATCTTGGAGCTTACGCCTGGACAAAAAATGTAAAATATTCAAACACGTGGAAAGAGCCTTTGACGTGTATTGGAGGTAGAGCAAAATGCTTATTAAAGTTTTCATAACGATCGTGCGCAAGCTTAACGACAAAAGGCCATTTGAAAATTGACTAAAAATTCTCTTAAATAATATTTCGTGATAGTTACCGTTTTATTTAGAAATTTCATGTAGAACAAAGTCGTGACTATTAGGATACCCAAAAACGTCATGAGATTCCATCCCCGCCAGTTAAAAAATGATTTCGACGTGCGTCCAGAATATTTCGCACAAATTCCCATCGAACGAATTAAATTAGAAAATGAGTTAAATGTATAAAGAAATTTTTTTATTGTTTCAAATTAAAGCAGGTTAACATGTCAAATTTTGTTGCTATCTAATATCATGAACAATCGAATCAAGAACGATTCGATTCTCTGTTATTTATATTATCAACTTCAAGTTTCCACTGTGCAATGTCGAACAGATATTAACCCCAAGTTAGATGATACTAGTTCTAGCGAAGCCGGACTGGGGAACATCGTCTTAGGACCTACAACATCAGATTAATTCTAAGACAGCCCATAGTGCATCATATTAGGGCGGAGGAGACAAGACCAAAGACTGAAGCGCGACAGAGCAAATTTAATTAGTCTAGTCGAGACTACATAGGACTCGACTAGGTTAGATTAGACCAGACCGAAATCCGACCATCCTTTACTGAATTACATAGAATCACAGCTACACAAGGGCCAAGTTTCTTTTCCAAAAGGAAGGAAACTAAACCACATCATAGAAAACTTAATGAGATTAATGAGCAAGGACGAAAATGTCATAGGCCTAAATAGGTATGAATGAAGTAACTAAATTAAAGCGCAAAAGCAGGCATCACGGCAGGAAGGGATTGAAGAAAATTTAAAAGCAAATAAAAAATATTGCTAACCGAATTGGCAATAGCAATCGGTACTAATACGCAGGTATCCAGCGTGTAGTTGTAGTTTCAAAGTAAAAGCAATTTCCTCGAAGGACATAAGTAAACCAAAGTAACCGGTGTGACGTGAGTAAGGGGACTAGATGCAAGTGTCCAGGTTCTATTTGCAGACCGGAAATTGATTTTGCGTGTGTACCGGAAGCAAAGTACTGACACCCTTAAAGCCTGTATTGCCATCCGTGTAATGCTTGATGCATATTGTATGTAAAACAGTACTGGAACCAGACTCTACTGTGTACTCTCAATAACAAAGCTCTCAGAACGTGATCTTGTCGACGCGAAAATCCTTTGTTTTCAGAAATCAATTTACGAATTCTATTTGGATGACGTAAAGTTTGGGCGAAACGTTGCCAAACGCATTTCTAAGGATCGTGAAATCCGGATTTGGATACACTAATTAATGTTGGAATTTCAAACGATATAGTTTTAAGAAATAAGTATGCTTACTATGTGATACACGAAATGTGTAATATCACTGTGGATTTATATAATTACCAAATATCATTGTGGAATTAACGTCCAGAGGCCATGTATAATAGGAGAAGATAGATAATTGGAAATTGCAAAATCTTCTTGATTATTGGGTATAATACAGTATGACACGATATTGTGGTACGAGAGTCTAATGTAACTAGAATATGCAGATGACTCTAAATAAATCAAATTTGTCTGAACGAGTTGACGACACTTCGTTGGCTTTTGCTTTTGGGCTACGTCGAATGGGTTTTTTTTTAAATTTTTAACACTTGCAAAATACTTCAGACTGTCCTTAAGGTTGATGTATCGACGCAAAATTTATTTAGTAGTAAAAGGGAAGAATAACACGAAAAGAGACTCGAGGCGTCAGTCTTCCCCGTAAGACGAAACAGCAAAGAACCAAAGGAGGAGAATCAATGAGATTTGCGTGTCGAACGATTCGCGCGACTGAAGCAGAAGCGCCGCGAGGAGACCAAAGCAGAGTTCTTGGAAAACTCGAAAGTTTTTGAAATTCAGGAAAGCAACTCTCGGAATCAAATCGAAGCGATTCCCGAAGCAGCCACGAATTCGTGATTGGAATAACGACGCTCTACCTCTGTGTATCTTTCGTTTCGGTTGTTGATTTTTCTTTTTGTTTCAAGGAATGTCCTCCCGACGATTCGTTACGTGAAAGATCAAGTTTGTACAATGTACTATTCCATCGGTCGTTGCCATATTGAACCTAGTTAAACGCTTGTCTTAGTTTCTAGCAAGATCAAAGGAAACTCTACAGCTGTTGTATGAAAAAGAAACTTGTATAAAGAATTCTTAAAGTGATCGAAAAATAGTACGCCCTAATATTTCAACAGACTTGAGAGCATTTCGGAATCTGATTATTTTCATTCTATAATTTATTACTGCATTTCCGGAGTAGCGTCACTCGAATTATTTCAAATTCAACCCCTAGTAGCCCTACGTTCAAAATTGTCCGGAAGTATTGAAATATCCACGTAAAAGCGACTTCGCATTAATCGAACTAGAATTGATTGTGGAATACCACTGTCCGTCACTGTCACTCCGTCGCGATCAAATGACTCTGTTGGGAAGCGTCTTATACATCCATCATTTTTATACTTGTGACAAGAAACCCTGAGCGTCGATCATTTCAGTAATCAGCATCCGCATGTAATCGCATGGCCGGTAGCTTAGGCGATTTGAATACGCGTACTAAAATTATAAAAACTAATCACTGCCTATCTCGCTCGAAGAGAACAGGGATGAAAAATGGAAAAAGTTAAAGATTAATCGATCTACCGAAAATATTCGTATTATAAGAGAGAGGTACAGTGCGAACCCGACGGTAGCTGCTATGTGTGAGGATGTTCTTTTTTTCCCGAGTTGTTACAGTCAGTGAAACCTTTTGCTAAATTGCCATGAAATATAACGAAGTATACTTACCCGAAGTCGAGTAACGAAAGTAGAAATGAAAAGTCTCCCAGGAAATTGTGGCCCAATTTAAAAAAATATTTTTTTTCACCAACGCTCACCACACTGCCATTTGGAAAAGCCCTGTGTACTGAAGTTTACTGGTCGTGCCTGTAACATGTGACCAAAATTAATATGCGTGTTGTTATAATTGCCGTAGTTTGTTAAGAGAAATGCGCTTTGAGGCGCAAAATTAGGTGTGAAATTAAACCAAGAAGAAATTTCATTCTGATACCTTCTACCCAGGTGCACTGGGTACGCGAGAAGTTTTGCATTTTTCTTATTTAAAACTCTCGCCACCCATGTAGCGTTACCGTACACCTTTTTCATTAGAAGTGTAACACTAATGGCGGCTGCCCGAGTGTTGACGGCTCCGTCTACGGCAGGATAATTTTAATTGACAGTTTAAATAAATTTTTCAATATATGCCAATTGTTATTCATTGTGGTTGACCAGATTAAAAAATTCATCTAAGTATTTACCCCTTTCCCAATGAAGCTCAACTGAAACAATTTTCGCTGAATATGAATAGCACAAAGAATTTATTGAAATTTCTACGATTTCACCGTAGAAATACATTTTCCACAATTTCATACGAGCTTTCAACTCAATGTCACATTCAAACCCGTATTCCCTTCAAGAGTAATGTTTCGCCAAAAATCCTGCAATTTCTAATCTGTCAAGTTATCATATCTTTTTCATTCTTTAAATTAATTAACTGACCCATCTCTCTTGTCAGCTGGAACAGACTGGTTGACTAGAACCATGATTCATCTCGAATGCTGACCGCCCCCCTCCTGCTACTCCCTCGTGACCTTCTATACATTTTGCGACAACGGTTAAGCTGACGTCTCAAGGGTACAACTCAAAGGAGTGGTTGCGTACTAATTGTAAGTGTACATTTCGTAATGCATCAAGTCCCTAACGTTTTGACGAAATTATTAAAAATAAAATAGCATTTTTTACAAAAGGAGAATATAGACGACACTTAAAGTTTCGAAAACAGTCAAGGTACAACAGCTGACGGATAAAGTACTACGATAGTTACCGGTGACAGGATGTATTGGAAAAATGACGTATGCCACACACCTGCTATTTTCCCATAGGAATATGGTGCATTTGTGCTACGGTTGCGAGACAGGAGTTATCCGATATAGGGTGTGGCCATTCTCGCCGGAATCGTCGGTTTTATCTCCACCAGAAGCAAAACTGTTTGTCTTATTCCTCAAGACGGGTGAGACGATTAACGACCTGGATAAACATACCCAGTGAATTATGAGTAAAGAAGATGGAAGGAGGAGCGTGGTGCTGAATATGGACTATAGTGTAAATAGTAGTAACCACCAGAGTCTAACTAGAGAATTAAACATCTTGGCTAAATAGTTCATTATTTATTACTTATATAATTTCAATTATCCACGCTGCCCTACAAATTTTTAATTACTTGCACATATTACAATACGCAGCAGAGTCTCCATTGTAGCTAACCCACTTAAGTTGAACTAGTCAATTAACCATCTTGTCTGACCTGGACAGGCAACATACCACCCATATGCTATTTCACGTACGTATATGCTAATTTCACTCAACAGACCTATGCACTCTGGACTAGCATTAACAAAGTGATAACACCCCAACACCGATACAACAAGCCAGTTCATACTTTATTTAACGGACTGCTCGACATCGTTGATTAAAAATGCTACGTGGCAAATCGTAAGAGCTCCAGCAAGATACTAGAGCTAAAACGGAGAGAGTTTAAATGATAAACCATTGCTCTGGGTTGTTCGGGTCAGTCAATTAAACGGCTTGTTTGGCTGAGACAGGCTTCGTGCTTTCGCACATAGATTCTCTATGGTAATTTGATCTACTTCACCCCATGAGAACCATACGTCAACGTGGCGGAATTAATTGTCATTCATAGGGGTGCGATTGGGTGGGGGGGTGTATCAGAGAGCCCTAAATCCTAACCTTTAACGTTGACACAACTGAAAGTTCCAATGCCTTCACTATCTTTCTCGAACGACGATCTGCGGTAGCACAGACACTATACTATCGTTAAGCTTACTACGGTAAGACTATACACAGTGAAAAATGTTTAGTCTATCCAACCGAGGCCGTGGAGCTCCCGGAGAAAGGGGAAGCGCACAAAAAATGTCGACTGTCCCTGGAGGCTCCCCTCCAAGTCAGTCGTTCGCTGAAGCTCGAAGCGAGAACAAGAGTTTCCATGCCATTGAAAATGAAGTTTTGAAATTCGTTACAGTAATGCTACCACTGTTGTGCTTCCTGGTGTCGATCATTTTAATTTGGAATACAACGTTTTTGAATTTCACACGGGATTACGGTTATAACGTAGCAGGAGTCCTGCTTTGTAATACATGAATATTTATCCTCGTATAATAATCCAATTGTGCAGCTCATCTGGCCAACGGCTATTAAGCACTTGCAAATTGCACGGGTTTATTTGTAGATAAATATTTTTATGCAAATATCACCGTATTATTTATACATTCTACATTTTCCTGATGGATACCTACGATGCGTGTTGATTTGACAAAGAACGTTGACGTGCGTATATCGTAACCAATAAATTATTTCAATTTTTCAGAACAGTGATAATACATAAACGTGTATATACATATTAAATGGATGTGTTCCAGCATTATACGTTTATATTCCGTGAACCATCCAGAGATCATCATCCATGCGCGTGCGTGTATTTCGCTGCTTCCCAGTCCTGACAACCTTTGACAATGTATGTCGCAACAGGGCGACTGCCAGAGTCGTAGCGGGCCGCGACGTTGTTCGAGTCCGAACAATAATGCTTTTAGACATGGATTGTAGAGCAGGAGCCTTGCACGAGACACGTCGTCTTGCCCATTATCGGAGCGAATAATCCGTGCTTCATTGTGTTGCTGGCATTTCGCTGGCGGAAAAGTCATGTTTTAACGTATTCCAGAATCACCTGTACAGAAAGCGATCGTTATAAATTCAAGGGCTTATACACTGACATCTACAAGGCTGCTTGTTCTTACAAACTGTCTTCGCGTGAACTAGGTTACGTCGGTGCTACGTGATTTTTAATTACATAACAGAGGAAAGGTATGTAAAATCACCTCTCCGACTTCCTGCCTCTTTCCTAAGACCTTTGTGACTCACTTTTTTTCTACTTGTACCTTCTCGCCTTTGTTCCTCCATGGAACAACGAAGAAGGCACTTTTTCGAAATTCAATTGAGCCTTTGCCATCTTGAATTTGCACAATTTTTATAACAAGTAACTGAATGCAGTATACATAAGTTACACGAGAAATATATTCCAGTGTACGAATTTACGTTGAAAATGGAAATAATGGACTGATTAGTTTGGCACAGTTAGAATCAGATCTATTGTTATTACGAGTGAAATTGTTTTATGCAATCGAAAAAGGGTGCACGCGCTATGTGCGCGTGGATGTTGAATTCGCGCGTGATCGTAAATGTATGTTTCCATAATTCCAAACAAGACGCGCTGAACCAACCAAATCAAAAATATACACGAAAATTCGAGTTTCGTATGTAAGTCATATACAATACTAACGTTATCATCTGTTCTAGACGAAACGCCTTTGAAGTGACGTATATCCGAAATTGATTTCTTTTTCCGACGGCAAGTATGACATAGGACATGATAGTGATGACAAACGATCATGGCTTACGGCAAACCTGTTTGCTTCTGTATATTACATTAGGTTGGTTCGCGATGTCCTTGTTAAATCATTTTTCACGCGAAGAATATGATACTGTGTCGAAAGATTTAATTTAAAAATTTTAAAGGACAGAAGGTGTCAATTTAATATAAATTTTTATTATTAACAATTCGAGCACGGAGGAGAGACTGAAAATTAATCTAATCGGCGCTTTCGGTACTGACTGTATTAATCAGTATTATATTGGCAGTAGATTCATAGCAAAACTATGAAACGAGGGGACGTCCAAAATTATAGGTAATCCACGCGCACCCTATTGAAAAAGTTAGTCGATAAGGCCAATATAGGCATTTCTAAATAATCAATTTTCATAATGTCAGTATCGGTTGGGTAAGTTATACAAAAATTGATGGATCGTCCCCATCACCCAGACGTACAATATATTATATTACAGATCACTGATGTTTGGCAACCTTTGAAATTGATGAGCAGAATAGCATGTTACAAAGTTACCCAGCGAACAGGAACTTTACATGTGACGTGTATGTTATTCTTCTTCTTCTTCTTGTTCCTTGTTCGCTTTGTGCTCTAGAGAGTCAAGTGCCAGGTGACGTGTATGTCAGTTGTAATTTCCCATCTGTATATATAACGAATAACAGCGCTGTTAAGTTCACGTTATGCAAATAACGAAGAAATAACAACTGACTAACGTGAACGTGACGTGCGGCATTGTTTGCTGGGTTCGTAATAAAAAAATGTTAATGTCAATATATATCTTGCGAATTTACTCGTTTAAAATCATTCAACTGATTAATTTAAACTCGTAATTTTAACTGGTAAAATTGTTTATTTTTCTTTTTTTTCGATATTGAGAAAACAATTAACTTACGACTCATATCAGAAACTTATTTGAACTATAAATTTTTCCATTGCGTGCATGGCAATTCTAAATCACGGGATGTGAGGCGAATCTTCTAAGGTTCAACCTGTAGGCAGATAGCGTGTTCAGGTCATAGTACCAAATTGATTTACACCGTGTCAAGCACATGGGTACATTCGGTCCAAGCTAGAAACACTGCTGAGTAAGTATAGACTCTGCATTGGTACGCATGTCTCACGAGTTATGATTTGAATATTGAGCCGAGTTGGATAATTAGTACTTAGTCGAGACAATTGGATCAATGCGACTATTAATTTTGTACACGGAACTTATAATTCAATACATTTAAATTACGGTCTAATTATGAAAATATTATAATTGGTTTGTTACCATTGTTGGGGAAATTTATTTAACTCTAGAGGCCTTACTGTACTTCTCGATGCCAGTCAACCAATTTTGTAAATTAATGTTCACTTACTGATATAATAATAAATAAGAAGACTTACCAAAATAGCATCTGTTATCCGTCACTTTGGGTCTGCTGTGCGGTTATAGTCTCACGTGCTACTACGCGTTTGTTAACTCACACGGTACATTATGTTATGATCTGAGAATGCATATCTGCAACAGTACACAATTTGATATTGAGTAGGAAAATAAAACAAATCTTAATTTCATAAACTCGTACTTAGACGTCACGCAATTTTGGCAAGGAATATTTACTTATTCGAGAACGGATAAAATTCGCACACTGTGCGGACTGTACAATAACACTAATTCGAGGATTTGATACTATGTCTACATCTTGCACATAGACTGGGTCAAATAATTGTATATACATACTCGAATCACAGTATTTTCTTTCACATTTTCACACGTGTTCCTAGCCTTATGTTTATACGGCTTTAAGATGCGTGAAGCCTTAGTAGATGAGCTTTAACGGAATTCTCAGAGATCAGGATGCACTATGTTTTTATTTTTTTAAATTTTTGATCGAAATGACGATAACACTCAGAGAACGTTCCGGTCCGAAGAAACGAAACTACGCGACACCTTACGACTGAATTGGAAACTCATGGAATCGCGTCGGTAAGGAAGAAAACATAGATTAGTAGCATTTTACTCCATGGAAAACAAAAGCTGTATGAGCAGTATGCACTCAAATTTGAACAATCGACAAAAGGCAGAGACGAGTAGGGAGATGCAGAACGCTACGGTTTTAGGCGATACCAAAATCATGCCGCTAAAACGTTACAGCGGGTCTGGAAGTAGGATTTTGTGATCATCGCCTCTGTTGACAATACTCTTTCGAATGAGAATGATTGGAAAGGTTAGCAAACGATACTTTTTTGAAAAACTCAGAAAAACGGTGTTTACACGATGTACTTGCTACGTACTTATCTTGAATTTAAAGAAAAACTGTGAGGGTGCAAACGATGGAACGCAGGGAAAATGTACTAGAGTGTTAGTACTAGAGTACTGGTACTAGAGTACGCTAAAAAAAATTTAGGCAATATTTGATGAGCAGCCTCCTTCTAAGAGTTGCTCTCGGAACCAGCGGTAAGTTGCGGAGAATCTCTGTCGGTCAGGCTACACGTTCGTGATCACATTCAGCTCGGCTAAGGTGGGACATGCATTATCGACGGAGGCGATGATCACAAAATCGTACGCCGCAACTCGCCGCTACGATTTAGCGCCATGTTTTTGGTATCGCCTAAAACCGTAGCGTTGTGCATCTCCGTATTCATCTCTGTACTCATCTCTGCAAAAAGTCATGAACATGATTATCATGATGGAACTATGCTGAAGCCATTTCAAATGTAGGTATGCTTATTTAAGAAATACCAAAAGAATAAGTACTTAAAAGGTCTGTGAAATTTATTGGACACAATCGAATTACGTCGAGTCCAGAGACTCGGTCGAGTCTCGCGCCAAGTACAGGCAACCCGCCGTACACGGCCCGCCGAGACTCTTTACTCGAAGCATCTCTTGTACCTGTGTTCCCACTCAAATATCTTATCCTCCAAAAAAACACTTACGTGTAAAAAACTACGCCAAGTACAGAAGTGCTGTGTATATCTCTAATAAAAAGTATTGATATCAGATTATTGAAGCCAAGTACATAAGTAACTACATGTTTGCCTGTTATATAATCTAGTACTGGCCTATCATTCTAATTTTATTTTCCAAATGTGCTATAACGTTTTCGCTACTCTTTTACATTGCTACTACTTTCCGTAGTTGATTATGATTCAATGGTTATTTAATAATTAATAAAACTTTAGGTGATTCCTTATCGAGTACTACTTGGCGGGTCCGTGCCAGGAATTCCAAAGTACTTACTTTGAACGTACTAATAGTATCCTAAAACTATATGTTTGTTATTAAGCTTTTGCTCTGTATCACTGGGAATCTTAAGTATTTTTCGTTGATGTTATTTTTCACCAATAGTTTTAAAAATATTGTACTACTGATTTCTAAGTGAGAATTTCTCTCTTCCAACGACACTACTCTAGCCGAATCCTCAATTTTGGTGTAAATCAGAAGAGTTGGGTTTGCGCGAATCGACCGTACGTAAGAGAGCGACAGCTTCTGCACTTCCTTGCGCCCACCTTTACGACATTCCCACAATCCCGTTGTCCTTTTACTAAGGCCACGTAATGTCCGATGCTCGACGTTCTAGATCGGCCACGGGTCTCGTGAATCGTCGTTGGTGTGTTTTGTTCCACGAGATATTTTCATCTTTCCATGAGAAGATGTGGCTCCAGTAACCCTAGTCCATTTGAAGTAAAACTCACAAGTTTACGGATTCTACGGAAAAAAATCACTGCTGGATGAGGTCGCCCCTCGTTTCGGGAGCTTCAGCTGTCCTGATGATCTTACGTGGAATCACAATAATGCGCTTCACCCTCGTAGAACTGTCCTGCAGATCCACAGTGGTGTCGCAGTCGCACGCCGCGCGCGACGATGCTGCTTTAATCATTTTTTGGTAGAAGACAACCGACTCAGGATGCCAGTCGCGTCGGTGACAGCCGACTGATATGCGACACTCAGGCGACCGTTATGTCGCTCGCAAAGAACAAATGCATCGTTTCTTAAGAATCATCGCCCATTGTGACGGTCGATCACCTGCAGCAAGACAGAGCTACTGAGCACTTGTGTTCTGCATCGACATACACGCTCACGACGCAAAATCCTATTGCTGCGGAAGAATTGATTATTGAGATAAAGAGTGGATCAGCAATTTGGAACGCTGCTGTCCAAGAATATAGTAACGAATGATATAGCGATTTAGAGTCCTTTTGCAGATCTTTTGATCCAAGGAATACATGTTTCGGTTCGTTGTTTATTCAGAAATTAGTAGTTTAGGGGATCCTACGGAGTGTATATCTTGATACTGGTAACACTGTTCGATCGTAGCGCTTAAAGCGGTAGCTCCAGTAAACTCTACCGTTCCTCGCTAAGATCATCTATTCTCCAAAAATGGACGAGGCATTTTCTGGACCTGTGTATCAGACCGTAGTTTTCGAAATACGTTTCGAATGACAGCATGGATGAGATACAACTCTGTTGTGGTATTTAATGGATTTATTGCGATATATTATGTTCGATTTCTTTTCAGTTTCAGTTGGTTTTTGATCTTGAATTAGGACATAGCATTCACATTCAAACTAGAATTCAGCGGGACTTTTACCTAGTGAACTTGTTCCAGTCTGATTTATGGTGAAAACTGCATAGATCCTAGTTGCAACAGCTGCAGCCCACAAGTTTTCATTGGAGTCTCGCACATGTATAGCAGATAGGGCTGATTCAACAACTGTACGCATTTCCCTTTCAATTCTTCCGTTCTGTTGAGATGTAAAAACGTTTCATCGGTATTTGGTATAAAAGAATCCAAGTTCTGTAAAAGCTTTTTGAACTCAGTGCCATTATCTGATCTTAGATACTTTTTTTGCTGTTGATTTGATTTTCTACCATCTTCATAAACACATGGAGTTTAGAGGCTGCTTCGTCTTTCGTGTTCAAGAAATAAACTTTTCGAAAATCCCCAGAAATCATTTTTAAATATCAAAAAATATTTGGCTCCTCCTAGAGACCTAATGTTCATTTCACAAAAAAACGACGTGAATTAAATCTAAAGGATCTTCGGCAACTTTCGAATTTTTGGGGTGAGAAATATGATGCTGCTTTCTATAAGCGCATTCTGAACAAGCACAATCGTTCCAGTCAGTGACAATGCTTGACATCCAGTCCAATGACATGCTTGATGCCACTTCTATTTAAAATATCTCTGACATACTTAACATTCTCATGAGCAAATCTTTTGTACAAAGTTTTAATAGAAACAGTTAATAGATGTTTTTCAGATTTTTCTTGAAGAAATATCATTCTTTATAAGTTTCCGTCTCGCTTAGCGATTGCGATAACTTCACCTTCATCGAAAGTTTTAAAAATCGATTCATTTGCATTTGCAATCTTCAATTAATAAAAATTATCTTTTAAAACAATTTTATATCACACTTTACCATTGACAGCTTTTAGTACTATATTGCTTATTTAAATTCCTTTTAATGTAATAGCATCACAAATCTTAACCATCATAGGCTCTTAAAATGTAACAAAATGTATCAGCCATTCCTCACGAGAATTCATATTGCAATATAGTAGCACAGTTTTGATATCACGAATCATTGCAATCATCCTTTGAATTGATGTGATTTATATTTGCAGTCGATAGACCAAAAGTAATCAACATGCAATGATTTGACTTTTTAGAATCATTCTTTTCTAACTTGTCACTTCTCTAGTTGTTATTTTCAATAGAATATTCTTTTAAACAATCTTGTACTTGGAAAATGGTTGTTTCTTACAATATTCAAAACATTCAGCAGATAAATTACCAGACAATTGTGATTGCTCTTTGTGATTGTGCTTTTCCAAATTTTGTGCCTTGTTTTGATATGAGAGCATTTTAAGAAATAGATTCATTTGACTGCTTACTCTGTTAATTTACTCCCAATTGCAGATATTCAAATAATGTACTCAGATTTCGCCAGTAACATTAATGTTCTCCGAGGCAGTACGAAAATGATAAAGTGTAAGTGGCAACATTCCTTAAATAATGGTCATAACCCAGCTCTCTTCCACCTCTTTACCTTCAGTAGCTAAATCTTTAGCACATTATTGAATTATCATGTAATTTTCAACTAAATTATTAGTATCACACTTAAAATTAAAAAAACTGTCTTTGTAAACCTTTAACTGTGAGATCAGACTTTTTATCATACAATATTTCTAATTTATTAAGTATCTGACATGCTGACAAGCAATTTACAATTTTCTTTGTAATATTACCACTTACATTTAAACCTGTAAAAATTTGAATCTCAAGATCTTGTTTAATCCACGTTTTAATTGCCTTACTAGTATTAGGTTCTTCAGGTTTTAATTGTACTCCAGCTGCTACAGACCTTGTAATTTAATGTTTAATTCAATTCAAACCTCTAGGAGACATAATTTACGTTTTCTTGCGAATCCTCAGACATTGTCTCAATTTGCAATTTGGTCGAATCCACAGCGGGCAGCGAACAGTAGGACAGTGACCAATGAGCAAAAACCTTTGAGTTTGAGTTATGTCATCAATAGCTCGATGCTCTTTCCCTATTGGTCGTTGCTTTGCTGCTTGATGCCTGCTGCCTTTGGTGTGCAGGCCCATTATTCGAATAACTCATATCTCGAAGCGCATGTGCGTCTGACACTGCACAACGTCTATTGACTGCCGTAAGATCAACCAATGAGCGTTGTCCATGTAGCCTCACGGGTAGTGACGTAATTAATGCCACGCTGGCAGTCATGTAGTACGGAACCATTTCCGAACTGTTAATGTTCGCGAAGTCTGCCTGGTTAAAACATTGAAAGTATTACGACGTGTCGTGTAGTGTTATTATTGATTATATACGTAATATTAGGCATTATTACAGTGTGTAAAAAGTCGGTCAGAACTTTCTTCCTTTTAACATTACCGATGATGCTAGTGAAACGTATAAAGCGGCAGGTTTTTCTGCCGGATTAGGGCGTAGACGATCCAAGGCATTTTCTATGCCTAACGTGCTGCGGCGTGTCGTGTGTAACCGAAGAGTGCTGACACTTAACGAAGCGGGCCGAAGGTAGTCGAAGGCTGGCGAACCCGTACCAAGGGGTACTGGGGTTACCGAAAACTACCGAAGAATCCCGAGCGGAGATAAATTAGAGCGCCGAGCCTTCAGTTCGGTCTAAACGCCGGTCGGTGTTGGATGTTTGGTATTATACCAATAAGTGAATGTGCGGTTGTTTGATAAATCGTGTCAGTGCGTCGGAATAAATCCGAGAAAAATGTCTGTGTCTTCGGACATGAGTTTGATGGAACTTTTGTTCGATAGAGAAGATCCTCTATTGAAGGATTCCATTAAGGAGGAGGCTCTGATGGAGGAGAGCTGTCGAGATGACGCTATCGTTGTAAGTATTGCTCACCCGTTCTCATCCATCATTCACTTGATGCTACAAGGCTCTACTACAAACAGAATAGTATGATAAGCCGCCCGGGCATCAAGCCTTTCATGCGACACAATTTCTCGTGGAAATATTGCTTATCTGGTATCGCATTAATTTACTGGCGCGCCGTTCGAAGCGATGCGCGAGCTTAATCGGATAATGGGGTAAATCTGGGACGTTGGAATACCTAGGATACCTCGAAATATCGTAACACTAGAATACGCTGCTTACTGTTAAAAATAAGAAGACGAGGGTATTTTGCGAAACGTCGAAACTATTTTCTGTCTTTGGTATCGTAACCGGCATTGAACAGTTTGTTTAGGTAAGTTTGAGAGGCGTGTACTATGACATTTTCAAAAGTAATTAATATTCGTACAAGTAATATAATCGCTATTGAACAATGTTTAATGATTACTGATACTAGTCAAAATTACTTTTAGTACTTTTTATTATTGAAATCGAAAGATTTTATTAACATATGGTATTGCATACCGCGTGGTGAACATGCCAACGCAGCGCCATTTTGTTTCATAATTTACATAGATTTTTAAAGACAATTGCAAATCACATGAAAATTAACAATATATAATAAACTAACAATGAACCAACACTTGTCAATTTATGCATATGAATTATTAAATATTTTCTGATATGTCGAACGTTTTTAAAAAAGATCTCATAGTTAGCGTAGTGGACCATAATGTTAAAAGATATTAATTTTTCCTTAAACTTGTAACTTCTTTCACATTTGACACGAGAAAGTTAGCAACAGGAATTTCAACTATATGAAAATCTTAGTTACTTCGTGGACATACGGGAAGCATGGCGCACGTGCCCGTATACCATACGGCCACCGCTCATTTATCCAAATCTACCGAATGGATTCATTCAGCATACAATTCTAAAGTCTATTAAACCGCGCAATTTGAATATAACTATTTCGAAGCATAAACAAATATGATGGGATGGAAAAATAAGACTAGAAACTACATCATTTTTTTTGTAGAAATAACAATTCGCTAACAATAAGAAATCCATTCTGTTATATATGTGTGTCTTTCATTAATTTCACGGCTAAACTGCAGAATACGACTCCTTCAAGTTAGCTGTGGTTTGTTTAGTTTTTTAAATGTAACCCATCAAGAAGGAGTGGTATTCTGCATTTTTACCCAAGTTAAAATTATTAAAATATTATTAATGTGTGATGGTACATCCCCTCATTCTTCTGATAAATATTTGTATAAGACTTAAGTAATCTTAATGGAAAATTTGTATCGATGTAAGATATACATGGGATTTCCCTATTAAAAAAGAAATTAAAGTATTTTCAAGGGAAACACGATAATCTAATGCGTCAGGACTCTCTCGGTTTTACGAACCCAAGTACGAAACGTTTACAGTAGTCTGACGCACGATTCTTGGAGAATGGCAAATACCGTTATATTGCGGGATCGATGCCGAGCGGAACGCCAAACTCAATTTTCTTTTGCGTTTCATTTATATCTCGAGAGCAGTCCGTCGTGCTGGTCGATATGAATTTTACAGTTTTAAGAAAAAAGCATAGTTTTTAAAACTTTTATCGGATAAATTAACTGTAGCTTCTGGCATTTGGCTCTCTAGTGAGGGCTTAATGCCACCAAGGCGCGGGGAAAAGATCTGTAGCTTGAATCTGGAAATGCCAGATTTTTCTTCCGACTATAGTATTTCATCGACGACTACCGTAATTGAGGTTCTTAATGATCCTTATGCCCCCTAATTACTTTTAGTCTTTAATTAGATATTCATTATAGTTTTATTTTACAATCCGCATAACTAATTTCAGTCTCACCGTTAAAAGGTAGTCATAGACCCTTAATGGTTGTATACCTATATTTTGGAGTATTCTGGATCTATTATATTTGCATAGATCGTTAGCCTCAAAATGAGATCTATTATAATAATTAAGTACTACAATTAGGATAAAGTTAGATTGATATACTCGTACTTTTAATTATGGTTAGCTCTATGAGAGGTATGCGAGTTTAAAGAATTTTAGATATTGAATGCATATGGAAATATATACAAATTTTGCTAAATCTTGTATATTCAACATTTATGAATAAATTATTGAATTTCTTAAAATTCATGCAATTTAGTTATAGAATATAATTATTGCAAGAATGAGTTAGTGATTTTCATAAAAGAACAACAAAGACGATAGGGATCTAAATATACAAATGTTCATACAAACTATATTGCTTAGAGAGAATTGTGTAATAAAATTCATATATAATTAACCTACAACAATTAATACTACTTGGTTGCCAATTACAGACAGAAGAATGGCCCACGAATCCTGATGACTTCCTGGATTCCATTTTTAAGCTGGATAATCAATTCAGCCTCATTGACAACAATGAACTCGAAGCTATACCATCTTCATCCTCTGACAGTGGACTATCCAGCGCTCTAAGTTTGTCATGCGAACAACAACTGAGTCCTTTACTCACAATAGAAGAGGACCAGATGGAATTTGCAGAATCAGAGATTAGCAGTCCCCAAAACTTTGTTGACTTCGACAGTCTTGGCAGTCCGAATCAATCCTTAACAAGTATGGACAGCCCTGTCAGATCTGTTTTCAGCAGCAATATGGGTTCGCCAATTATTGAGGATAATATCGACGAGATGGAGTTTCAGCCAACTGTTGTTGGCTTAGTTAACACCAATGAGCCTTTGGTTAACCAGGAGTCACAACAGCACATTAAGTTCAGTAAGTGTCCATCACGTGGATCAGATGGCTTGTAGCCTAGAGAGGTCGCTCTTGAATATCTATACTTTGGTTTAGGAATATATAAGTCTAATTGCCCCGATGACGTCACGATTGATTTAGACCTCAGAAAATGGAACGTGAACTTTTGATTCTTAAAATATGGCCTGTGTTCACGTTAGGATTCAAGGAGTGCTTGAATAGATATAAATAGAGCTTGCTAGTTGTTTAAAGTCGCAAAAATGTATTCTACGCCTGGCTGCCGTTCACGTAGAAGCTCAAAAGTTAATCAGTAATATGTAAATAAAAATCGAAGAAAACAGAATACTGTTAACGGGCTTATTGAAATTTATCAATAATTTATCTGCAAAGACAGGAAATTCTTGATACGCCAAATATTCTCACATTTTAGTCTGTTGTTTCCTAAATGTCTCATTAGTTTTGCGTATTGGAATGTGTGAATTGTTTCTCCGGGCTGATAAATATTTCTTATTAAAACCACATGTTACTCGCGTCATATATTATACAAGATGCAATTATCCTCATAGTTACATGTGTTGAAGTAGGTGATGATGAGTGTAACGCATGTTTATTTCTTATGAATTCAGATGTCACATCAAAGCCAGCACAAGTACAAACACCATCGGCACAGGAAGCCACTTTGAACCTACGTAATCTGACATGCAACGGGAAGCGAAATATTAGACAACTGATTCGTGTGACTCCAGTCGGCTCAGGCAATCCGAGATCAATCTTGCTGCCTGTCAGCTTGAAGGACATGAAGGAGGTTAGAACGATAAAAATCATCAACGCGTCGCAGGCACGAAATCTTAAAGGTTTTAAGATCAACCATGGTAGCGTAATCGGGAAGTCACTTTCTGCGAGTCATCCGCAGCAGCAAACTCATCTCGCTGGCAATGTACCAGGCGCGATACGCTGTCGTAGTTCACTGCAGTCATTCGACATCGTCTCTGAACAGATTGGTATTAAACAGCAGGATGATTCTGGGAGCGAGAAGGGCGGCAATTCCAGCGACGAGGTGTCTGAAACCGATTCGCCTTATCCTAGACTGAAATTGAATTCTGAAGAGAAGAGGTTACTCCAGAAGGAGGGTATCACGTTGCCCAGTCACTATCCACTGACAAAACATGAAGAACGCGAACTCAAGAGGATCAGACGTAAGATCCGCAACAAGATTTCTGCTCAAGATTCGCGTAAACGGAAAAAGGAATACGTTGATGGCCTTGAGGATAGGGTCAAACAGTGCACTGAGGAGAATATGACGTTATTAAAGAGGATCAAGGCACTTCAGACACAAAATCAGAGTCTTGCCGGTCAACTCAAACGACTTCAGGCTCTCATACAAAAAGGGAATAAAAGTGCTCAGCCTGCCACCTGTCTAATGGTTCTCTTACTGTCACTCGCACTCGTCGCTGTGCCTAACCTTCGACCTCATTCTGGATCCAACAGTAATGACCTCGCACAGGATCAGGAACAGCCCGAGAAGATGCCTCCGTTAGCAGGTCAGTTGATTTATATGGTTTCTTTTCTTGAAATTGCACAAATTTTGGTTTATTAATAATATGACCTTATTGGAGTTCAGAAAATTTCGTAAATTCTTCCTAACTATATAAATGAGAGAGTCTTAATATTTGTTAAGCTACTGATTTAAATTTCGAAGTTTACTACGTCTTTATACGAAATAACTTAAATTCGAAACCTTTCGACTTCAGCAGAACATTAGTTGATCATCAGTTATTAGGCCCCTTTCACTTTTATAATATTCAGCGACCTCAGTGACGTATAATTTCTAGTTGGACGTAGACCTCATTTGAACCAAGTGTAGTATTTACTCTGTGCGGCACTAATTTAACTAAGCGGCACAAGGTCAAAATTTGAAAATGAGATTAAACTGCACAGACGCATTCTGATAAGCGACTGGATAATAAGATTTAGAGTCCGAACATACGGAACCAGTCCAGGTCGGTCTCGGACATTGAACCCGTTAGTTTGTGAAAGGCTTCACACTTCTTATAATACCATCTCTCGTTGCACTGAGTTTTAATACTCTGACCATAACATAACCGAACTCGGTACCATCCATCCATTCTTCTCCATATCATTATTATTCTTTTTGCATTGAATTTCTTGTTACGGTTCTTCATGCTTCGTTGCAGGAAGATCGGTCGTTCGGTTCAGTCAACCGAGCAACTTGAAAGTCTTGATCAGTGAAAGAGAATGAAGAAAAGGGGAAAAAATGTTAGATTTCACCTTTCCAACTAATAAATGGAAGGAAAATTCAGTGATTAATTTTTATAGTTTTGGAAGCTACAGCTGTGCGCCGTGCAAATAATAACGTGATTTCCGTTATCATCAAGGTCCTTTAGATACTTCGTAGCATACGTATCTATACACGTGTAGCACAAATAATATAGGAATTTGGGAAGACAAATATTTATGTAATTTTAACAAGGAAAATGATTAGATAATTATTTGGAAATACGAGAAAAGTGGCTTTGGAGAAACCGAAAAGTCAAAGTCAAAACTTGAAAACTTGAACAAAATTCTTTCACAATTTTCTGAAATGACAATTCTATATATGACTGAAAGAAACTGTTCGTCAGCCGAACACAACGATAGTTCAGGAGCACATATTTTTGAACTTGATTTATAAGCGTATTTCGTTATTCCTCCACAAGGGCTAACTACGCGGCAAATTCTTTCTTTAGTGCAAGTTCGGCTATTTTTGCTTGCCATGCAACTACACGTGACGGCCGCGCATTTTTTCAACTTGTACGTGTCTTCGAAATTGCGTGACGCAACAAGTGGAATCAAGTAATTCGATGCGCAGTTATATTTATCATTGCGAGTAACTAGAAAATATTAGAGGAATCGAGTTCATGTAAAATATCAAAATTTTTCAGAAATTCCAGAATAATCTACCAAGGTTCTGTATTTGTTAAAAAAAAACAATATAAGATGCTAGAGACGCTGATTCTTCACTTTCTTATCATCGACCTACGATAAGATATCAATCTCTTGAAAATTGAAAATAACCACTGAAGAGAAGATATTCGAAATTTTAACACAATTCGAACAATAATATTTTATCAAATAAATACGTAAAGTACTAGCGTTAAGATCCGACATTCTTATTTCCGACGTATCTGACTAGCATGTATTTCAAAGCAGACAAATTCTAACGGTACTAAATGACGAACTTAACTACCAGCTAGATGCTCGTGCTTGGTCACAATTCCCATGAAAAAGTTTATAATCTGCAATTTTTGACATCCACTGCCTGATCTTACTATGAAAAGCAACGAATCTGGATCACGTCCAAAACCAGCAACATAAGAGCATAAAAACTGGTTTCACCACTTTCCACAAGATGGCCGTATCACAATCTCACGATAGAGAACAGTCCTCCCGGTGGCTTTCTTTATCTCTGATACTTTGACCTCAATGCTCACTAGAGAAGGATCTCCTATGCTACACAGATAACTAGTAATAATTTTACGCTCTACTGTCAGGGCCAAAAAGCTATGTGCTTCGATATGACAAGTGATAACAGTATTTAATCATTTGAGTGCCTCGGGTCGCTGTAGAAATCCGATGAAAAAGTGCCAAGCGGCACGAACGCACTTCCCTCGTTTCATATCGAACAATACCAAACTATTTGACATAGAACGAGAGCAGCGCCACCGCGCCGCGTCCCACTCAAACTGCTAGTAACGACCTGTACGTTAAGTTTCAAGTTTTTCCCACGAGTTTGGAATCTTTGGAGGAATTGTCATTGGCCAAACTAATGGTGTAGTTCAAAGTCGTTAGCGCTTACCAGAGCTGATTCGTGTCCGTTATTAGCATTCACACGAGGATATGAGTGAAAAATAAACGTGGAACGTGTTGCGTGCGTGTACAGTAACCGTGGCCGGTTTTGGTAATCACTCGCCGCGTTCAGGTATCGTTGGAACTCTATGCCAATGACCTTTAGGAAGGAACCCCGCCCTATAGGGACAGCTAAACCCTACAACCTGTTGCTGCGTCATCGTCGTGAACAAAGATCAGGACGAGGTCTATCTGGATATGAATTAGCGTCCAAGTAATACTGTCGTGATGCAATTACCAGGCTTGCAATTAAGAAAGAAGCTTGCAATGATGCAATTACTTGATCCATATCATTATGCAATTACTCATTCTCAGTAATATCCAAAATGGAATTCCAATAACTCTCGAATTACAGCTATATCTAGGTCACTGAAAATCATCGTAAGACACTCGCGTGTTACATGCAATTCTGTATAACGAGTCTAACTCATTTTGTATACAGTTATGGTATTATATATAAACTGATTTTCTGAACTTGCACCGTCTTTAAGGTCGTTCCCGAAGCTTGCTGTTCACCAAGCAGCTGATGGATGAAGAACTTCAACAGTACGGCGAAGAGTTGCTACAGGAAGTTGAAGGTTTATTGGATCATGACTACAGTCCAGTTGTGCAAGTGCCGCCTCACAAACGTGCACGCTATGAAGTTGAACCGGGACCGAAGTATAGCCCGAGTTCAGATCACGTGGGTGGGACGCTTCTTGGCCTCAAAACTGAACGGAACTATATAGAACCGCCGTTGGACGATGTATGGCCTCCACCACCACCGCCAGAACCGCCAACAATTGGTAAAAATGGGCTAAAAACAGTGGATAAGTTAGAAGCCCTCACGAACGAACTCAAGATTAATATTTCGGATGCTGACGGGACCAGGACGGTTCTGCTTAAAGTTCCAAATAGCGAACAGTGAGTTTCTTACCGAAAGTTAAATTCGATATTTTTGTCTAGGGTGGCGGAATTGAACGTTTTACTTGTGTGTGCTGCTGGAGTGAATTTTTCTTGAAATTTTAGTTCCCAGCCGACTAGATTCGGTTTTTTATTCCGAATTGGGAATTTTTAACGGCTGATCTCTGACAGTTTTATGATGGGAGTGAATGAGGAAAAAAATGTACATATTACTCGTAGATTAAGTATCACTCGGAAACGGTAATAATAACAACGAGCAAGCTGTCATCGTACTGTTATTATCAATGCAATTTTAAATACAATTATGAATTTTATTCGTGTATAATTTATATCCATAGTTAGTATGCGCAGAGTTGATTAAAGAAGAGGAGGAGTATACAGAGATATATAAGATGTATGCACATATATCTACACGAAGTGTATATTATATGAAGTTGCTGTAGGAGGAGATCCTAATTTTTTTTCCTATTAATTACGGTCAAACCGACTTGTATATCTTCGTGTAAATATATCGACTTACATAAATTTTTAATGTATGTTAATGTAGTTGGTAAGTCACTGAGCGAGATTGAAAAGAGACAAGCAACAATGCCTTAGCGAATGCAAATGCGTTATAAATGTTTTTCGTAAGCGTATATAGGTATATATAATAGTACATGAAAAAAGAAATACAATTAACGTTTTGCAAATCTGAAAATAATGTACGACTACAACTGTCTCATTGCTTTGTGTTGATTTGTAATATCGTATTATATCGTGACATGTTTAAGAGGATATAAAACGCGATTTTGAAGTAAAGAGAGATATAAACGAAAAATTATAAAGATAAGGGAAAGCACCAGAAAAAAGCAAAAAGTGAAATCACGAAAAGAATGCCAGAATAAATGGTGAAAGTGTATTCTTACGGATTGAGACTGTATTAATCATCGAAACGCGAATATTCATACTTAAGATTTTCGTTATTTTACAATTCGTTGTTTTAAGATTGACGAGGAGGATCATTATTTTTCTATTATATTAAAAGAATTTTCCATTCCTCTCGCCTCATGTCTAATACCCAATTTGTGAAATGTACACCTATTTGTAAATAAATATACGTCGCATACATGTACACATATATACATAGATATTGCATATTGTAATAGATAAATTGATATTCGCCACTGAACGGTGAGTGCTTATGAAAAATGGTTGAAATGAGATATATATATATATATGGGGTGAGTTTTCCTAGACTTCGAATCTGGGAGGAACCCTCGTATGTGTTAGGCGTCCTATTCTTTAATCAAATTACCTCCGCCCTCTGGTTAATGTGAAATTAACACGAAAATTTGAATGACTCTGTAAGCGAGGCATTGATGAGATTTTATAGTCGGTTGTTGACAGAGAACTGAGTGAACTATTTGAATAGAAAATTGTCGTGTGGATCAGTATCCTGACATGTTTATAATATCATATCAAGCACACCTTGTCTGTAGGTGGGGGTAATCTGTTTAAAAAATAATGTCGTTTTATAGATACGGAGGCTCCTATCAGATGAAATATTTACATGAAACATGAGAAAAAGTTTTACATCACGTTCTATACCGTAATTCTATAGTGTATAGGTCATATGGTCGTAATTATACATTCCTATTAGCGACAATTTAACAAAAATAGAGTAGCATCTATTTTTGCACATATTAGCCGGAAGAGGATGACGGTGTTCTAAGTCTATAATTCTAATTCAGAGATAGATAAAACGTGTAGAGATATTGAATAAAGGTTATAACGGATGTTTCGGTTTATTTTTACTGTCATTTCCCTCTTATTGATTTTCATTAGAAATTCTTTTTTCTCTTTGCATAAGGCGGAACTGTTAAATATATATTTGAATTTGAAATAGAATGTTTCCCGCGTTCAAATCTCCCGCCATTTTAATACTGAAAAGCTGCGCGGCTAGGCATACGTAACTCTGAACTGTCTATAATCAGTGCGTAAAGGTTCGGCAAATGGCGATCAGCTGTTCCGTATTCATTCGTTGTCAAACAAAGAGAAACTCGGAGTATATTTTGGGACTGTCAGATTGCCACGGATTACTGGTGAATAACGGCAAACAAAAGTGGAGGATGAATAGTCGAGCATCATCGCCACCGGGAACGACAGAAGGAGTACAAAGAAATTGACAGGTGGAGGAAACGTCTGGACAGAAAGGGAAAGTGGAGATTTTGTAGTGAATATTTTGGATTTTTTCGTACCATTTAGAAAGAAGCTGATAACATTTTTTCAGTTCAGGTAAATTCTAAAGTAAAATTAATACACAGACATCTAGTCACGAATAAACATGTGATGTTTTTCGGAATATTATTTTAAGTTATGTCTTACGATTGACTTTTTGACAATTTATTTATTACTGGAAATAAGTTAATGATTTATTTACCCTGTTATTTAGCTCCATCTGGATACTGCGACTTATTTTTTAACAAGGTTTAACATGGCGGATAATCGACAGCTTGTAGAGGATTCTAAGAGGCAGGAGAGTAATGATAGTTTGTTATCGGAAGAGTGGATGATTATCGATGAGACAGAGGATAATAGCGAAACTAATGAGATGACACGTTTGGAAATTTGCAATTATAAGGATAATGAAGACGATGCCGAAAATATGCAAAATAATGCCGACATGACTTACGAGGTAATAAATATTTTTAATTGCGACGCTTCGAGTTCCTGAAATACCGATTGAGTAATCATTCTAATCCCTGATTCCACCAACATTGTTTAATATTTAAAATCGGTTTAATTGTGCTATTGGCGAATCAGATACTTCTTTTTGAAGATAAACGGAGTTTATACATCGAATCGCATTAAATAAAGCGGGCTGCCCGTTTGCTTCGACGTGGTTTAAACCCAATTCAATTTTTTAATATAGTTTTAAGATAGGTTAACCAGAACTTAAACTTCGATTAATGTCGGAGGAAACGGGCATAAGTGATTGAAATGGGAGCACCCTGGTTCTACACGGATGAACTCTACAAAGTTATTTTTATACGGAAAACTACAAGGCCATGTTCAAACTTTCCGATGAAATTCCTCATTGGACGAATGTTTCACGAGGAAAAATTGTAACCATTGAGGAGTCAGATTTTCGGAGTTTCCAAAACGTATAAATTTAATGCTTATTTTTTCTTTAAAACTGCTGTGGAGTTTTCGTAAAGTCCTAATTGCGTAAATAAATGGAATGAAAATATTTATTTACATTATTACTGAGCCTGATGGTGTTTTAGTTATTAAAATATCGTTATCAAATTATTACAAGTGTTCGTGCATAGTCTTCAGGTCGGTAAAATATAAGTGATGTACAGTTTACCGTGCACAATTCTTTTTATGAAATATTTCGTGCACAGTTATCCGAATATTACGTTTTTTGGAGTAGTTTTTCGTGTAGAGTTATTCCGTCTAGAGGTCCTTCATATAGAACTGATTGTGAGTCCTACTCTATTGAAATAATGCGCAATTGTTTTTTCAGAAACATGATGCGGGTAAAAGCGATTCCGATGATGCTGCGGAGAAACTTATCGATGACTCCGACGAGATATCCATCATTACAGAAAGCACAGAAAGTGATAATGAGCAACTAGTCATTGGCAAAGAAATTAGTAATATTAATAAAATTAATGAGGCCAGTTATGCGTGTACCGATATTCAGAAATTGAACCAAGCAGACGATAAAATAGTATCGCAGGTAAAACCATCTTTCAATATAAATTAAAATTCATATTAATAATTATTAATTGATTAATTAATAGGTCGGTGCTATTTTCAATATCATCATTGCTTGCTCTCTGGCGGCAGTCATTGGTTTGGGCGCTGGACGAATTTTAAGCATCGATGAATGTACTATTTCGAATGACGTTGATTTTGCTAGTGTCAAGATGAAAAATGACATTTTAATTAATCAATTGAAGGAATTAAACGGAGGTACGTGTTTGGTATTTTAAAATCTTACTCTGACACTTAGATTTTTGATCGTTTAATGATTTACAGTGAAAGATGTCTTGGATGAGATAAGATCCAGTATTCCTAAAGTGACTTCGGGAGATCGGACACAGTCCGACTCTTTTTCTGATGATGTAACGAACGGGAACATGAATTCGAAAAATTTCGATAAGAGTGACAGAAAGCAGAAAATTAATGCTGATTCAAAGATCGTAGAACGTTTAAAAAATTCACTAGAAAATCTCTGCTCTGTCATCGATGATATTATAATTGACAATTCGAGACCCTTTACTAAGCAGCTATGTGAAAGTCAAAATGTGGTCAAGGATTTGATGATTTTTGAAAAAATTATAAGTGAAGTGTTGCGCGACTCTAGAGAGGAAACTTCGGAAATAAGGTAACAAATAATTAGTTATAAAATATTTTAAAGAACCATATTTGGTAACTGTTTGTAACTCTCTCTATTTAATTATTTGATTTCTTTTTTACAGGGTTTTGCAAAATGCTGAAAAAAAGATCAGTAATGTTTGTCGATCGTTACTGGTAGATCTATCGAATACTGTACATGGAATAGCTACGAAAACTAATCATAAATTGGAAAAAGTTAGTTTGCAAATGAAAAAAAAGCTTTGTACACTGCAGAAAGAAGCTAATAGCGAGTTTTTAAAAAAATTGCCAAGCAGTAATAATTTTTTTGCAAACTGCGAAAAAACGTTAAACATTACTCATAATTCAGAAAAATCTGCAAAAGTAGTTGACATTACGAAGGGAACATTAAAAAGTTCAGATAACTCTGAATACAATAAAAGGCAAAGAACGTGGAAAAACAAGAACAGGTCTACAAGTAAAAAACCAAAAACAGAGTTTTTAAATACTAAATTTTATTATCGATATGAAGAAGATACTTGTTCCTCGCCTCAGTTTCCCTGGTTCACAACAAATTCGAAAAATGACATTAAATTTGATCAAAAATTAGATACGGAGCACGTTTGTACCTCTAAAACCGGTGACAACGCGAAAAAATTCAATGTAAAGCAGTCCGATAAAATGTCCAAAGGATCCAACACGGCACACGTTAAGAGTTCAAAGAATATGTGGAATAAAAAGATTCGTGATTCAAGAATACTCAAAAAGCACATCGACGAACGTCGAGATTCTAAAATGTCCGATTCTAGCGAAAATGTTCAAGATCATTCGAAAGATACATACGCATCAAAAGTTGTAAATTTGAAGAATAAGATGGATTATGGAGGGCGCGAGATTCATGAACCGCGTTCGAATAAGGAAGAATGTAGTAGTACCGGTAAAGCATGTTTGAAACAAAAAATAAGCAGTAAACAAACTGGTGATAATGTGGACTTGAAAGATTCTAAAAGCCCAAATAGAAATTCGAAACAGAAATTCGTTAAACGCAAAAGAGTTCCAAAAATGGACAAACACCTGACTGAAAACGAATCTCATAACCCGCCAGACAATGTAAACCGGGACATGTATGACGGAGAGTGGCAACTTCAACGGTGAATAAATAAAATTAATTTGAAATTCATACCAAATCAGGATTTATGTAGTATAGTATAGCAGTATATAGTCTCTTTTCAAAAGTTTTATATTAAAATTAATTAATACAAAAAATGTTAATAAGGTGATAATAATATGTCTACAGATCTAAAGCGCGTGAAATATTACGTGATCGTGAAAGAGCTTCAGACTGGTATTTCGATAGAGCCGGATCTCGGAAGGACGCCAGAAAATATGAAGATGAGCCCGAACTCATTAACGATAATCATGATGAGGAGTGGGAAGATTCTTGGATGCATTCAAAAGATGTGAGACACGGTGGTAAACGGGATTCGAGTCATGCATTTTCGTCGAAGAAGACTACGCGGTCCACTTTCAAGACACACAGACAAAATATAATGAAAGAGAGACGTCGATGACTTGTTGAAATTCGGCAAATACCATGAAAACTTTTAATAAAACCATTTTGAAATTTTCTTAATATATGACTTTAGGTATAGTTAAGAGAGTATGAATAATTTCAGAGTGTATGGAATATATTGAAGAAGAAAGCGTGAGAACTATATTGATGCATTTTCAAAAATGCAAAACGTCATTCCGAAATTGCGATTTTACTATTTCCGTATAATAATAAAGACTATTGAATTTTTTAAAATCAATTTGCAGTCGACTTTTCGTACCAGTACGCGATCCCGGTTCCAACTGTGTTCTCTTACGGGGAGTCAACTGTATAATTCTAGTGTTCTATCTTGTTCTCTTTATTACCATGTACTTTAATGTGTTTCATCATATCATGGAGCGTACTTAAATATGTAAAAATACAGTGAATCTTCGATAACTCGAGCTTCTATAAGTCAGTAAACCTCTACAAGATTATGAATCTTCGAATTTTCTAATGAAATATAAATTGAAATTGTATAAATCCCAATAGGCTAAAACTACGATAATTCGAAGCATATTTCGTTTCCCTCGAGATTCGAGTTATCGAAATTCCACTGTATTATCGTTTCACGTGTTTCCTTTGTTTTTTTCCTTCCTCTCAAAATGTTGATCAATCTATTCTAAGACTGGGATATAAAGACATTTGTCAAAATAGTTTAATTAGTTTGTCTTAAAATGGCAAGCAAAAAGAACGAAGAGAAGAAAGAAGAAGATTCGCGGTTTGAGTTTATATTACAATATTTAATTCGTTCTAGTAAGCTCAAAACGGATAAATGGAATAAAATGATGTCCAATGATGATTTAAAGGTATAAACTTGAAACTTTAATAAAATTAAATTTTTCGAGCACAAAATAGCGTTATTTCGAATTTATTTTCTATAACATTTCCATAATATCGATAGGATATCATTTTAAAGTTTTTTAATACCGCATCTGAAATGATACTGGTGATGCAAATGTCATCAGCTGGTGTCCTTTTGCCATATCTCGGCATTCAGTCTGGAAGTAAGATCAAGTCATCATACTTTTTGAAAAGACAACCGAGCAAAGTAACCCAAGAGAATTTTCTTGAAATTTTGATTCCTGGTGACATGGCGCCAAAGCCAATTGATGAACTTGCTGTCCTCGTCGAAGAGGTGCGAACAACGATACTCTACATCGCTACAAAGATTACAGTTTCATAATTTTCCTGAATTTGTCAAACAGGTTTACGTTCCTATTTTATCAAATCCAAAAAATCACACCGGTTGGCCTGCCACCGTGGGTGAAGATGTGAAGAAACATGTTTATGATTTACGTAGCATGATATGTCAGGTGTCAATTTATAAATATTATTATCTTAAATCAATTTTCACAACAAGTAAGCCAATGACTATTTGCAGGTGCGGGGTAAAATGACAGGTCAAACTTTACTGCCGATGCCAATGGGAGCTGAAAGAATTTTCGAGGCCGAGTGGAATGTTCAAAAAACTGCCGGTCAAGAAGTTGACATCACACTAAAAAGTGATATTGAAGGTATAATCATTAAATGGGCTATCCAGATTAATGACATCCTGAACGAAGATAGCAGTGGAATTATTGATGAACATGATCATCCGTTACCCAGTTCAGGTATGTCGTTTTTAATTCAAAATGATATTGCTACTGAAATACGGTCGATTAATCTTATAATAAAAATTGGCCAATCAATGAAATAATGATTAATTACAGAGATTGAATTTTGGCGTCAGAGGCTCAAAAATTTGGAAACCATTTACGAGCAGATGAAGGATCCACGGGTAAAGAAAATGGCATCCTTGCTTGAACTTACCGACAGTCCTTACTTACCGTGTTTCAAGACGCTTTTTAAAAATGTTGTAGCCGGTAGGTATTAATGTATGTAGATTGTTTTGTATAATTCTCGAATTCTAGAACAGCAATTGAAAGCAATTTTCCTATTAGCTGTTATAGAGGCACGCGATGTCTGTCTATATTTGAAACCTCTTCAGCCGTACTTTGATCAAATAGAGAGTTCAGAGTTCACAGAAGTTCGTGAAAAAATTAAATCGCTGTTGCACTCTATTTGTCTGACTTGGGCTAATTCTAGGTATTATTGCACCACCACTAGGATAATAACACTCTTATCCGAAGTGGCCAATCTGATTATACATGTGGTAATGATTTTTAAAAAATGCAAAAAAATTAAAACAAGTTTTTTGATAACTAGTACAAAAATTAATTACAATTTTTTGTCCCATTTAGGCTAGCAAGACACTCGATCCCGGATCGCTTTTTCAAGGCGATATCGATGATAATGCAAAGAGAGTTACGGAGACAATAGAGATAATAGAATATTTTCAAGAATGTTTTGTGAATTTTCGTGAAAAAATTGAAAATTACTTTCGGCCGCCGGCTGAGCCCGTTTTATGGACGTTTCATGAGAAATTAATATTTTCTCGATTACGTAACTTTGAAAAGCGGCTGAAGGAGATAAAGGTATTTAGGCATTTTTTAATATGATTTCGATTTTTCTTAAACATACCACGTGTTCGATAGACTCTCTTCGAAATTGCACAAGAGTACCTCAAGCTGGAGAGAATAGAAATTTCAGGACTGAAAGTAATTCCACACGTTATTTACATTCTTAAACAAATCTTTATTACAAAGTTACTGTTTCGAAGGGAAAAGTTTTGTGCTCAATGGCGTATAATATTTACGAGGAATTCAGTAAATTGTATTCCGAGTTTTCTGGCGTTCAGTACGAAATATTATTACCGGAAGAGGATGGCTTCACTGAAGATTTGTCAAATTTTCTAAAACAGGTATTAACGTAAAAAATAATTATCGACACAAAAAATTAATTATCTGAGTATACAATAGGTAGAAGAATATGACAGGAGATTGGCATCTATATTTGATAATGCATTTTCGGAATGTCACAACACCGATACGTTATTCGAATTAATTTGGATAATGGGAGCGATCGCCCTTAGACCAATTATACTAACACAGCTTTGGCCTAATTATGAAAAATTACTAAGTATGATCCACACGCATTTAGACACTGTTAAGGTATGCTATTATACATCTCCAAGTAGATTTTATTAATTTACCTAATACCTATACCTATTACCTATTACCTAATACCTATTAATTTTAATCCCGTTTCATCCATAATGTATTTTATCCATAAGCTTTTAATCCAATGTCATCTTTATTGCATAACTAGGTCCTGTTCGATGAAAATTTCGAAACTCGTAAAAGAACGGGTCATATGGTGGTCGATCAGTATTTTCCACCAGTGGCTGGTGCATTGTGTTGCATAATGAAATTAATGAACCGTATCGATCGTCCTTTGGAATGCATGCAATTAATTGATCATCCGTTATTGGCCAGTCAGTCGGCACGTGAGATTCAAGCCAAACATGATGAGCTGCAGGTAAATTCAATGATAATTAATTGACCCAAAGTTCTTGACTGATATGATTCATTAATCGTGAAGGTCTTGTTGAATGAAACGGACAAAGAAATATTTGCTGAATGGGCTACGAAGGTTCCTGAAATCTGTACAGTCAATCTTAGTAAAAGTCTACATAATATTATTGAAGATCACCTTCTAGAACAAAATTTTAGTTCTGAGCTGGTAGCTATCCTAAGGGAAACACGGTATATGATTATTATGCAGAGAACTGATTTACCGACGGAAGCTATGGAACTGTTCGATAGAACGCAGTTCTTTTTTGAGAGTACCTTCAAGCTCAATCTAACTATCAATTGGTTAGTTGAGTACGCTTCCCACTTTTAAGCATAAGATCGAGAATAGTTTTTAGTCTTTATTTTCATGTTTTCAGGTATAACAGAATTCGAAAGTTTAGCTCTCCAGTAGAATTTGAATTGATCCGGGAAGAGATTGAACGTATCGATGAACTAATTGATCAGGGTCAAAGGGATTATAATTGGAATTCACCAGGTGTGCTAATCAATTTTGTGCGATCGTTTTATTTAAAATAATACCTTTATTTCGATTTGTAGAAGTAGCGGAATATATCGATAATTTGATGAAAATTATTAAAAAACTCCATGCGAGAGTGTTCAAAGCTCAGGAGAATATTGAACGTGTGATGAAGATGTTGTATTCGTGGGCCATGATTCCTGTTTTGGATCGTAAGGATCTTAAGGACGAACATCTTTTGGCCCTTGGGGAGCGGGAGGAAAGATTCGAAAAGAGATATCGTGAGATATCCGAAACTGCTCAAGAAATTGAGAGAGTTTTGGAAGAGAATTACAAACTCTTTTTTGACTTACTACCTGAAGAAGAGTTCATTAAGGATGAGTATGATGCTGCTGAAGGTATCTAATGTTGTTGTCTCTGTTACTTCTAATGAGGTATACTCATATGATGTTCTTCATACAATAGAGGATGAAGTAAAGGAGAGAATTTCCGAAGTCGGAGGGGAAGATGGTGAAAATGCAGGTGAATTTGATGACGTAGATGAGAAAACACAGGATGCATCTGCTAAAGACGACGAGGTCACAAGTAAAGAAGCCAAAGAGTCGGATGATCAAGAACCGGAAGTAGAGCTGACGCCATCGGAAATCTTAAAAAAAGGTAAGACTGAAGTGGAATATTGAATTTTTGAATCTTTGAACTTAAATGAAACGTCGAAAAGAGGAGGAAGCTGCCATAGAAGCTGAATTAGAAGCACAGCGTCGTATCAGATGGAAGCCATATCTCGTATACGTGGATGGTCTCATATCAAAAGGGTTAATTCAGGCAGCCTCTACCAGGTGCTATAGTAAATGCTCATGATCCGTTAATTAAAAAATTAATTAATTAATTGCTTTCTATCAGTATCTGTTACATCCTCGATGAAACTGATCCTATGAAGTCAATATCGCCGTTGTTCGAAGTTCAGCTGTGCTTGGAAATACCGGATATTGTCTACCGTCCGCCAGTCGAATTGAGCATTCCGGATAATTTTTATACTCTTTTCGAGGGACTGCTATTTGATATGATGAAAATGGGTATTTGGATACCCCGTATAGATCCTGATCTAGCTATCGAGAGAGAACATTATGGGGTAATCATTAAACTGTAGAAAATATTAGAGTAATCATGCTCTACTTAATTATATATAATTTTGAAGATCGATCTTGCCGAGGATGAACATATTGTTTTTATGTTGGAGGAAACTTGCAATCGTGTGAAACTTGCTCTTGTACAGGCGCAGGAATATGCATTAGTAAGATTTTCGTTTATCAATTGTTTATAAATGAATTAAATATTGTTAATTATCATTCAAGGTTTATGAATCTTATTCCTGGCTCTGGCTAGAGGATAGACAACAGTATTTGGATCTGTTTATAAAGTATGCTAGAATGCTCACGGCGGAGGAAAAGGAGCTGGTGGCTCAAGCTCCGGAAAATTTGTCGGACTTTATAAAAGAAAAGAAACCGGAACTGGCCGATTTCAAAAAGCAAATCGATTTTTTCGTTGATCTGTACTCAAAGTGCGATCATATCGAGAATGAAAAAATTCTATTTCGATGGTTTCGTATTGACGTTAAACCATTTAAGCAGGCCTTACTCAATACTATTTGCAAATGGTCTAACTTACTTAAAAACCATTTAGTGAATCACGTCAACACCAGGTATACACTTTATAATTACAAGTAGGTTCAATTAAGATTTTTTGCCGAATAAATTTTTTTCTTTTCAGTTTGCAAAAGCTTGCGGAATTCTTGAGCGCAGCACACAACCGGTTCGTTCAGCCTGTTTTGGAAAACGACTATGATGGCTTGCTTCAAACTATATATTATCTCAAAGAAGTTAGAGACAGACAATACGAAATTGACGACACTTTTGATCCCATTAAGGTACCAACGAAGTCATAATTATGATAAAAATCCGGTGTTCATGATATAATTTAAATTCAGGAAATCATCAATTTGTTGCAACAATATCAAGTAGAGTTCGGCGAAGAAACATTCACTTGGTTAATAGAATTACCAGAACAGTGGACGAATGTTCAAAAATTGGCAGCTCAGGTGAAACAAGTAGTAGCCCCATTGCTGGCACACCAGATAGAATTATTGCGCAAACGAACAAATTTCTTCGACTTCAGACAGCAAAAGTTCTTGACAGTCTTCCATGCCAGTGAGGCGTTCGAGTATGATTCCATCATTTCATATTTAATGTACAGTTGATGAATTAGGAGGTAAAATATTTTTAAATGCTATCCTTGCAGTTATTGCTCAAATGTGTACGATAAGCTTGATAAGCTGAATGTCGAAATAGAGAAGTTAGAAGATGAATTAAAAACACTGACAGAAACTGCGAATATCTACGAGCAGCAAATTCAGGACTTCAAGCAGATAAAACAAGCACGAAGGGAACTCAAGCTGTTGAAACATCTTTGGGATTACGTTAACGTCATTCATACCAACCTGGATGAATGGAAAACGACAGTTTGGAAAAAAATAGACGTGGAAGCTATGGATCAGGAATGTAAAAAATTGACTAGAGAATTGAGACGTGAGTGAATGTCATTAGTTGAACTGCACTTTGACATGATTTTGTAAATAATCATTATTATTGTATTTAATATTATGAAATAGAACTGGATAAGGAGGCCAGATCTTGGGCGTTGTACACTCACACAGAGTCCCAAGTCAGAAACATGATGTCCTCGTTAAGGGCTGTATCAGAGCTTCAAAATCCCGCAATCAGGGACAGACACTGGCAGCAACTTATGGCTGAAACTCAGGTATCTATCTAGCTATTAAATGTTTGATTGCTGAACAGTGCAACGAAAATGCTGAACATTCAATGCTGAACAGTGCAACGAAAATGTTTTCTGTCTGGAGGTACAAATACATTGTAAGCTTTGACTGATACCTTCCACTTCCTGTCGTTATCTTTCAACTGCTTTTTTTTTTTTAGATTTGCATGACAATTTGCATACCATGCTTTTTTAATGTTTGTTGATGAACGAATGAATTTTATTGGCTTTATTTCTTTTCCTCAATTTATGCGTTTAGGTCAGATTTACTATGGATGATAAAACGACTCTGGAAGACTTACTCAAATTACAATTGCACAAATATGAGGAGGAAGTGAAGAATACTGTCGATAAGGCAGTTAAGGAAATGGGCATGGAGAAGACGCTTAAGGAGTTACATAACACTTGGGCTAATCTCGAATTTGATAAGGAGGTGCACGAGAGAACGAAGTTGAATGTACTTAAGATAAGTGAAGAGATTATTGAGATACTAGAAGACAATCAGGTAATTACAAAGTTATTTAATTAGTTTTTGAAATTTGTCAAATTATTTACATCCATTTCAGGTTCAATTACAAAATATGCTTGGTTCAAAATATATTGGTTACTTTCTCGACGAGGTCACGGATTGGCAACAAAAATTGAGTAACGCCGATGCAGTTATCAACGTATGGTTCGAAGTACAGAGAGCTTGGATGCATTTGGAGAGCATCTTTATCGGTTCTGAGGATATTAGAAATCAGTTACCCGAAGACTCAAAGCGTTTTGAAAAAATAGACAGAGACTTCAAGGTGCCACGTTGTTCAGAATATGCTAATGCATAATTTCGAGTCGATTGTATGAAATTTTTTGTTTAGGAACTACTAAAAGAAGTTTTGTCCACTATGAACATAGTAAAGGCTACAAATAAACCAAAATTACAAGAGCGCCTTGAGGATTTGCAAAAGCAACTGAATCTTTGTGAAAAAGCATTATCGAATTATTTGGAAACAAAAAGACTGGCGTATCCAAGATTTTACTTCGTGTCCCCCGCTGATCTTCTCGATATTCTCAGCAACGGTGCAAGAGCTTAAATTTATCTGACATTCATGATTCACGTGCATTTGATAACACTAAGAATGATTTGATTTTTGATTTGAAGGTAACAATCCTGAACTGGTTTGCAGACACTTGGCCAAGTTATACGACTCTGTTGCAAAACTAGTCTGGAAAATGGAAGGTGGGAAGCCGACGAAAATTGCGAACGCGATGATCGCCAAAGATGGCGAATCTATGGCTATGCACGGGACATGTGACTGTAATGGCAAGGTCAGAAACAGAACTTGTCCTCATTAAAAATAACTTCAGGACTGATCTCATCGATCATTTTCATTGTCAAGGTGGAGATATGGCTGAATCGAGTGACAGATGCAATGAGAAGAACCGTTCGTTTCCATTTTGGACAGGCTGTAGTATCTTACGATGAAAAACCACGTGAACTTTGGATATTTGATTATCAAGCACAACCGGCATTGTGCGGTACTCAGATTTGGTGGACAACTGAAGTAAATATGGCTTTCGCCAGATTAGAAGAAGGTTTTGAAAACGCACTTAAGGATTATCAGAAAAAGCAAATCAATCAGCTGAATGCACTGATCACGATACTTTGTGGCGATCTTGACGAAAGCGATCGTCAGAAGATCATGACCATTTGCACAATTGATGTTCACGCTAGGGATGTTGTTGGAAAACTCATATCTACCAAAGCTGAAAGTTCGTCCAGCTTTCAGTGGCAATCTCAACTTAGGCACAGGTTAATGTAGACGACACACTGGTTTACAAACAAAATGTTCATTGAATTCAAATATAACAAGACCTAATTACATTGTAGATGGGATGATAAGTTAAGCGATTGCTTTGCCAATATTTGTGACGCTAGCTTCAGTTACGGTTATGAGTATTTAGGAAATGTACCACGTTTAGTAATCACACCACTGACTGACAGATGTTATATAACATTGACTCAATCACTTCACTTGATCATGGGTGGTGCACCAGCTGGTCCAGCTGGTACTGGTAAGACCGAAACTACTAAAGATCTTGGTAGAGCGCTTGGTCAGATGGTTTATGTGTTCAATTGTTCCGAACAGATGGATTACAAGGTACAGATTTACATTGTCTAAACATAAATTCGTTCATGCTTGGTTATTACAGTTTTTAATTAACAAATTAGTCATGCGGCAACATCTACAAGGGTCTGGCGCAGACTGGTGCTTGGGGATGCTTTGATGAGTTCAATAGGATCTCCGTTGAAGTTCTTTCTGTTGTTGCTGTTCAAGTAAAGTCTGTCTTAGACGGTGTCAAGAATAGAAAGAAGAAGTTTTTGTTCTTTGGAGAAGAATTGAATATTGTCGATACTGTAGGAATGTTTATAACGATGAATCCTGGTTATGCCGGTAGGACTGAACTTCCTGAAAATCTGAAAACGCTATTTAGGTCACTATTTTAGAAGTATAAAGCAGGTCCTTTAAACCATTTATTTAAAAATAATGCTATTCTTCTTCATATTCAGACCTTGTGCTATGGTTGTTCCTGACTTTGAATTGATTTGTGAAATCATGTTGGTCGCTGAAGGATTTCAAGAAGCTCGATTGCTTGCCAGAAAATTTATAACATTATATACACTTTGTCGCGAACTTTTATCTAAGCAAGATCACTATGATTGGGGCTTGAGAGCCATCAAATCAGTTCTGGTAGTGGCTGGAAAGTTAAAACGTGGTGACCGGCATAGAGCCGAAGATCAAGTATTGATGAGAGCTCTTCGCGACTTCAATACACCGAAAATAGTGACTGACGATATACCAGTGTTCATGGGCCTCATTGGTAGGTGATGGACTTCCTTATAATTTCTGAAAGCCGCTGATGAATGAACAATTACATTAAATAGGAGACTTATTTCCTGCCTTGGATGTGCCAAGAAAGAGAGACTTAGATTTTGAAAAGATGATCAGAGGTGCTGCATTAGACTTGAAGATGCAACCTGAAGATGGTTTTGTTCTAAAGGTATGGCAAATTGATCATTAACCTGTCAATAATAGCTTATAACTAATTGGCCTTTCGGTTAGGTCGTTCAACTGGAAGAGCTTTTTAATGTCAGACATTCAGTGTTCATCGTGGGACTTGCAGGGACCGGAAAGACCCAAGTTTGGAAAACACTGAACAGAACGTATTTTAATCAAAAACGTAAACCTATATACAATGATTTGAATCCTAAAGCTGTAACCAACGACGAACTCTTTGGTATTATCAATCCAGCTACCAGAGAATGGAAAGATGGGTAAAAGACAGAGTCTCATATAATGTTATTAATTATTAATCGTATTGAAAAAACGGTACTTAGGTTGTTCTCCGTCCTAATGAGGGATCAGGCTAACATGAGTGGCGATGGCCCCAAATGGATAGTATTCGATGGCGACATAGATCCAATGTGGATAGAATCATTAAACACTGTTATGGATGACAACAAAGTATTGACACTGGCTAGTAACGAAAGAATAGCATTGACCAAGCATATGAGACTCTTGTTCGAAATTTCGAACTTGAGGTTTTACCATGAATTCATTTTTATTTTCGGTTATTATCCATTTTCGCGTAATTCTATTTCGAAATTATTATTTCAGAACAGCCACTCCTGCCACTGTATCTAGAGCAGGTATCCTTTACATCAACCCGCAGGATCTGGGTTGGAATCCGTAATTTCCTGAAATAAATATTTCTTAGCGATTTTCCTTCTGGAAGATTTTTGAATCACGTTCAATTTTTCATGCACAGGTTTGTGGCCAGTTGGATAGAAACAAGAGACAACTCAGAAAGAGCCAACTTAGTTATTCTTTTCGACAAGTATATACCGCCCTTGTTGGAATCGAGTAAGACTAAATTCAAGAAAATAACACCGATACCTGAAATATGCCATCTGGAAATGTTGTGCAATTTGTTAGACTGCTTTTTAACAAAAGAAAACGTGCCACCTGACTGTCCTAAAGAATGGTAACGCCTGAACTGCTTAATAATTAAATTACAATTGGTACTCATATTGTTTTATCGACTCTTTGTATATTGTTTGACCAAGGGTGGAAATATACTTTGCATTTGCATGCATCTGGGCCTTCGGTTCTGCTACATTTCAAGACCAGTTGATTGATTGGCGCAATGAGTTCAGTAAGTGGTGGGTGAACGAATTCAAGGCCATTAAATTTCCAGCGGGTGGAACCATCTTCAGCTACTACATAGAGAACGAAACGAAAAAACTTGTGCCTTGGAGCGAGAAAGTTGGCAAATTCGAATTGGACATGGACATACCCCTTCAGGTGTGAAATAAAAAATGATCAATAATTTAGCTGAAAAACAAAGTGAGATCAAATTGAAGTAATATCATTATTTAGTCGACTTTGGTACCAACTGGTGAAACTGCACGACTTCGTTTCTTCATGGATCTACTGATGCAGCGTAGGGTACCAGTAATGTTAGTTGGTAGCGCAGGTTCTGGAAAGAGTGTCATCGTTGCTGAGAAGTTATCATCATTGTCAGACAATTATAACATAGCAAACGTGCCGTTCAATTTCTATACGACTTCAGGTATATAAACAGTCTAAGGGATTCTCGAACATTTTGGATTTTGCTCATTTTCTTTCCATCGATTAGAAATGCTACAGAGAATCCTAGAGAAGCATTTGGAGAAAAAGGCTGGTCGTAACTTTGGACCACCCGGTACAAAACTTCTTGTATACTTCATCGATGATATGAATATGCCTGAAGTAGATACGTACGGCACTGTCCAGCCGCATACACTTATTAGACAGCATATGGATTACGGTCATTGGTAATAATAATAAGGCATTTTTCAGTATTATTAATAACAACGATTGTTTGAAAATCTGGTACTGTTTTATACTAGGTACGATAGAGTTAAGCTGACCCTGAAGGACATTCATAATACGCAGTATGTGTCCTCCATGAATCCTACTGCTGGCAGTTTTACTATAGATCCACGTTTACAAAGACACTTTGCAGTTTTTGCAGTAAGGTGCGATTACTTCATTAAGACTAATAGATTTTTACTTATCCGGTTGTAATAATCAATTATTTCAACTACTCGTTAATTTAATTTTATTCATTAATAATTTTCAGCTTCCCTAGTCAGGATGCTCTACAGACAATTTATAGTCAAATGTTGTCGCAACATTTTGCAAATCCACAACAAAAGATTGGAATAGCAGTTCAAAAAATGACAGAATTTATTATAGCAGGGGCCTTATATCTTCATGAAAAAGTTACCGCCAGTTTTCTACCAACTGCTATCAAATTTCATTATACATTTAATCTGCGCGACTTGTCCAATATATTTCAAGTATGTTATAATTAATTTATTATGTTGTAGATATTATATTTCTGATAAGCGGTAATTGAATTCTTTACAATTCCAGGGTTGTCTATTTGCCAATGGGGAGACTATACCACTGCCAATGTCAGCAATCCGATTATACGCTCACGAGGCAACACGAGTTTATTGCGATAAATTAGTAAATTACGAAGACAAAAAAATGTTCGATCAATTACTTCGAGAGGCACTCAGAAAGAATATACCAGTAACTATCATAATTTTGATATGATATATCTTATTTAATTACACGTATACAATCATTTATATTGTGCACAGGAACTGGATGAATCAATAGTCTTTGCGGAGCCTCTCATTTACTGTCATTTTGCCGAGGGAATTGGAGAACCAAAATATATGCCAATTAGAGAATGGCCCCAATTGACAAAATTATTGGACGATGCATTATCCAATTATAACGAACTGGTTAGATTATTGATAAAATTTTTATTTTTTAGTGATAAAAAACCTTCGTTTTTTCTAATTAGGTTTCCGCCATGAATCTTGTTATGTTCGATGATGCCATGTACGACGTGTGTCGAATAAACAGAATCTTAGAAGCACCGAGAGGAAATGCACTTCTCGTAGGCGTTGGTGGAAGTGGAAAACAATCGTTGTCTCGTTTAGCATCATTTATATCATCATTAGAAGTAACATAATTAGTTCTAAAATTATTATGATCAATAACAATTACGAAGAGTGCTAATGACTCGGTATGATGCTTTGAAAAGGTATTTCAGGTTCAACTCAAAAAAGGTTATGGACTTAATGATCTTAGGGCAGACTTGGCTCAACTGTACCTTAAAGCCGGTCTCAAAAGTATGGGAATCACTTTCCTGATGACAGATTCTCAAGTTGCACAGGAAAAGTTCCTGGTTGTAGTCAATGATATGCTAGCATCTGGTGAGATTTCTGAATTGTTTTCTGACGACGAGATGGACAACGTTATTAATGGAATTAGAAATGAGGTCAGCTGGATTCACTTTATTCACACTCCTTTTCAAAGCTATTCGCAGCTAACAATAAGTTAATAGAGATTATCATGTTCTACATACAATCAAAATACGATACAAAGTTTGTCGTGGTCATGAATTCTACTTCTTATTAGTTAAACGTGACTATATAAGCGTGATGCGTATATGTGTGCCTTGATTATTTTATTAGTCTTATAATTGTTTAATACTAGTGAAATTTTATCGACAGGTTAAACAAGCTGGAATTATTGATACGAAAGAGAATTGTTGGAAATTCTTCATTGATCGTGTGAGGAAGCAACTGAAATGCATATTGTGTTTCTCGCCAGTTGGTGCTACCTTAAGAAAAAGAGCTAGACAATTTCCAGCTTTGGTAAATTGCACTTCAATTAATTGGTTTCAAGATTGGCCGCAAAAAGCACTGGAATCAGTATCAGCTAGATTTCTCGAAGTGGGTATAAAATTAAATACGAAAATTTCATGAATTGTATAATGTATTTATAATTTTGTAGGAGCTTGAGGAACTACCGACTGAACTTCGAACATCCGTTTCCCTCTTCATGTCTTTTGTGCACATGAGCGTGAACGAAGCTTCGAAAATCTATTTGCAAAATGAAAAGAGATATAATTACACTACACCGAAGTCATTTTTGGAACAAATTGCCTTGTATTCTAAGCTTTTGGCCGAAAAGACATATGATTTGAAAGCAATGATTATTAGATTAGCAAATGGTCTGACTAAACTAGCCAGTTGTGCTGGGCAGGTACCGGATATAAACCTGAATCAAAGTTTTCAACTATGTTCACTGTTCATGTTCGTTTAGGTCGACGAACTGAAAGCCGTTCTAGCTGTTCAGGAAGTAGACCTCAAACGAAAGAATGAAATCGCCGATAAGATCCTAGCTGAAGTCCGAGCTGAGAATACGAAAGCCGAAGTAGAGAAGTCCATAGGTGCGTAATTAAAAAAATATAGGGCTAATTCAGTTTTTAAACATTTATATAGTGCAATGAGAATCATTGATTATTTAGCATCCGAGGAGGAAGCCAAAGTGGCTGAAATTAAAGAGAGGGTCTCGGAGAGACAAAAAAGATGCGATGAAGACTTGGCGAGAGCAGAACCAGCAGTTAGACAAGCAGAAGCTGCTTTGGATACCTTGAATAAAGTAACGTACATCATTAGGAATGACTAATGAGCAATGAGGAATATTATTTTCGTTATTACTTGAATGTATCTTTTTAATTATTTTTTAGAACAATCTAACTGAATTGAAGTCATTTGGTACGCCACCTGATGCAGTAGCGAACGTAGCCCAGGCAGTTTTGGTATTATTTTCACCGAAAGGAAAAGTACCACGTGATCGTAGTTGGAAAGCTTGTAAAGTAATGATGGGAGCCGTAGATACGTTTCTATCACAATTGCGAAATTACGACAAAGAGAATATCCATCCTGACGTTGTGAAGGCTATTCAACCTTATATTAACGACAAAGGTTTGTTCTCTTGAATGCTGCATGTTCATCAACGGTCAAGGTTTCAAATTCTATTTTTATCTTTACAACAGACTTTGAACCTGATTTCATCTATTCCAAGTCACAGGCTGCAGCTGGTCTCTGCAGCTGGGTCAAGAATATCATGGTCTTTCATTATATAAATGAGAACGTAAAGCCTCTAAGAGCTGCTTTAGCACAAGCCAATGCTGAACTCAAAGCTGCAATGGATAAATTGAATGCACTGCGAGTTCGTTTGGCTGTAAGAATATTCATTCTATTAATATTTCCTTATCATATACAATATCAATGATCTTTTTGAGTCAAGTAAAAAAAAAGTATCCTTAGTTGGCCTTCTTTGATTTTGTAGGAACTGCAAAAAATGCTTGACATTTTGAGTGAGAAAATGAATGTGGCTTTAGCAGAGAAACAAAAATGCCAGGACGAGGCTGATAATACTGCGATGATAATTGACTTGGCTAATAGATTGGTGAATGGTCTTGCTTCAGAGAAAATACGTTGGGCAGAAACTGTACAAGTGTAGGTAGAATTGATAGGATCTCTGCAATTTAATCTAATATGGATGATCTAAGGTTATTAATAAATTTATTATTCCGTGCGAGCAGGTTACAGAATTCAGGGGTTACTATACCGGGTGATGTACTTCTTGTGACAGCCTTTATATCATATGTGGGATGCTTCACGAGAAAATACAGAATGGATTTGATTAATTTGCATTGGTTACCATTTTTGGCAAGTTTGCAAATTCCCATACCGCAAACACCTAATTTGGATCCACTATCGTTGTTGACTGACGATGCACAGATTGCTCAATGGAACAACGAAGGCAACGTATTAATAATGTTTAGATTTATTTGACGATTGAGTTATTTTTAACTGTTTAACGAATAATTAGGACTACCAACCGATAGAATGTCATCCGAGAATGCCACGATTCTAACTAATTCTGCAAGATGGCCACTTATGATTGATCCACAGCTTCAGGGTCTAAAATGGATCAAAAACAAATACGGTGACGAATTAAAAATTCTCAGACTCACCCAAAGAAATTACTTGGATATGATTGAATTTGCCATATCAAATGGCCAAGTGGTGTTATTAGAAAATATTATGGAATCGGTTGATGCTGTTTTGGATCCCATTCTTGGAAGAGTTTTAGTAAAGAAAGGCAGGCAAGTTAAATCTGAAAATACTCAAAATATCCATGTATCTCATACTCTGATTAAAAACATTATCGATCCAGGGCCATCAAAATTGGAGACAAGGAAATTGATTATAATCCCCAGTTCCGGTTGATTCTACAAACAAAATTAGCAAATCCTCATTACAAACCAGAAATGCAGGCTCAGACTACACTGATCAACTTCACCGTTACTAAAGATGGTTTAGAAGAGCAGCTACTCGGCGAAGTAGTAAAAGCTGAGCGTCCTGACTTGGAATCCACTAAAGCAGAATTGACTAAGCAACAAAATACTTTTAAGATAACGTTGAAGACACTTGAGGACGATCTACTTCACAGGTATTAATAATTAAGAACAGTTAATAATAAAAAAAAAACAATCTGAAGAATATGAATATATGTATGCGAATATTTTTCATACATTAAGATTGTCCTCTGCTGGCCCAAATATTTTAAGCGACGTGGCTTTGGTGGTGAACTTAGAAACAACCAAGAAAACAGCAGCTGAAATTGAGATAAAAGTAGCTGAAGCTAAAGTGACATCAGTTAAGATAGACGAGGCCAGGGAATGGTATAGGCCAGCAGCATCCAGAGCCAGTATCTTGTATTTCATCTTGAATGATCTCAACAAGATAAATATGTTGTATCAATTTTCATTGAAGGCATTCAGTGTGGTTTTTCAAAATGCCATCAAATTTGCCGAATATTCAGATAACTTATCTAAACGCGTATTACTATTAATAGACAGTATAACTTATATGGTCTTCCTGTACACTAGTAGAGGTCTCTTTGAAAGTGATAAGCTGATATTCCTTTGCCAAATGATAGTACAGGTGGGTTATAAAGGAATAATAATATGTCATATACTTCATGGTATATTAAATGACAATTTTCTTATTAGATACTGCTTCAAACTAAAGAAATCTCTGAACCTGAACTGGATTTCTTATTGAGATTTCCGTACACACCAAATCTGACAAGTCCTGTGGAGTTTCTTAATAATACTAGCTGGGGTGGTATCAAGTTTCTCAGTGGCATGGAAGACTTTAGGAATCTTGATCGTGATATCGAGGGCGCTGCTAAAAGATGGAAGAAATTTATAGAATCGGAAACACCGGAACGTGAGAAATTTCCACAGGAATGGAAGAATAAAAGTGCACTTCAAAGACTCTGCATGATGCGTTGTCTACGATTGGATCGAATGACTTATGCAGTGCGGTAAATCAGTGAAAATATTATCGATTCACGAAAGCCGTTTTCTAACAGACAATTCTTTTATAACCTATAATTAATCTTAGATGTTTTGTGGAAGAAAAACTAGGTCCAAAGTTCATCGAATCTAGATCACCCCCATTTGAAAAATCTTACGAGGAGACCAGCGCAATAACACCTGTCTTTTTTATATTATCACCTGGAGTAGATCCTCTTAAGGTAGACATCAAAACAATATTTGAATTTAAGTAATGTTAGAATTATTAGTAATAGTTCCTCTGTATGTAGGATGTTGAAAAGCTGGGTAAACGTCTAGGCTTCACGTTCGACGGTCGAAACTTTCACAATGTGTCGCTTGGTCAAGGTCAGGAACCGGTTGCTGAAGAAGCTATGGATGTGGCAGCTGCCAATGGTCATTGGGTGATACTTCAGAACGTGCATTTGGTAAAAAATTGGTTACCAAATTTAGAAAAAAAAATGGAGCAACTATCAGATGATCCTCATCCAAGTTATCGTCTATACATCAGCGCTGAACCTAATCCAGATCCTCATGAATCTATAGTACCTCAAGTGAGTTCAAAATATTAAATATTCTGCATAAAATGTAAATAATCATTTTCAATAGACGTTTCAGTATATAAAGTATCAAAAATTGTTCTAGGGTATATTGGAATCTGCGATCAAAATCACAAACGAACCACCGACAGGGATGCATGCTAATATTCACAAAGCTTTAGATAATTTCAACCAAGAAACTTTGGACTCTTGTACAAAAGAGTCAGAGTTCAAGGCAATACTTTTTGCGCTTTGTTATTATCATGCAGTTGTCGCTGAACGCAGGAAGTTTGGACCTCAAGGATGGAATAGGGTAATGGACTGGTCAATTGAGTTAAAGAGACTAAAATTGAATTTCTTCTTTCTTTCCTTTTTATTTTAAAGTCTTATCCCTTCAATGTGGGGGATTTGACCATCAGCGTGTCGGTGCTACTAAATTATTTAGAAAATAATACTAAAGTACCCTGGGAAGATTTGCGATATTTGTTTGGCGAGATTATGTATGGTGGACATATTACTGACGATTGGGACAGAAGATTATGCAGGACTTATCTATTGGAGTATCTTCAGCCAGAACTAGTAGATGGAGATTTGTTCTTAGCTCCTGGATTTTTAGCACCACCAAACAGTGACTATCCAAGTTATCATCAATACCTGGATGATTTTTTACCACCCGAAAGTCCAATTCTCTATGGACTTCATTCAAACGCTGAAATAGGTGGGTACAGATGTCGTAGATCTAATCAATATTCTCATGAACATATATGTTTGCAAAGAACATGAATATTTATAAATTCCAGGTTTCCTAACTGTCACTTCTGAGAATCTATTTAAAACTGTTTTGGAAATGCAACCAAGGGATACTGGCGAATCGACTGGAGCTGGCATGTCCCGCGAAGAAAAAGTTAGGGGTTTGATTGAGGATCTGCTAGACAAACTTCCTGAAGAGTTCAATATTGCTGAACTCATGGCCAAAGTAATTATATGGAGTAACATTGATATTATGTTTTATATTGATATTCTTCTAGGTAGAGGACAGAACGCCATTTATCATTGTAGCCTTTCAAGAGTGCGAAAGAATGAATATACTGTGCGGTGAGCTCAAGAGGTCGCTTCGCGAATTAGAACTTGGTTTGAAAGTTAGAAATATAGTTATTTCGCATTTATAATATGTATACATTTTAACAAATCACTCTGCTTAATATTTTACAATATTTAGGGTGAATTGACAATTAATGCTGATATGGAAGATTTGCAAAATTTTTTATACATGGACTCAGTTCCACCATCTTGGACAAAAAGGGCATATCCGTCAAGTCTTGGATTAACAAATTGGTTTGCTGACATGATGAATAGGGTGGCTGAGTTATCTAACTGGACAGCTGATTTTAATGTACGGCATTTGATACCTAATTTTTTATCCAGATGATAGTATTGATTTTTAATTATGCATACTAATTGCATTTTACAGCTACCATCATCAGTCTGGCTAGCAGGATTTTTTAATCCTCAGTCATTCCTAACTGCCATAATGCAACAGACAGCAAGGAAAAACGAGTGGCCCTTAGATAAGATGTGTTTACATTGTGACGTCACTAAGAAACAAAAGGAAGAATTTACGTAAGATTTTTGATCGTTTCTGGCTCATTAACTTTGAATTTATGTCGTGATCTCATACGTAACCTTATGTGTTTTAGAGCGCCTCCAAGAGAAGGTGCATATGTTAATAGTCTTTATATGGAAGGAGCCAGGTGGGATATGGCACTGGGAGCAATTAGTGAATCCAAACTGAAGGAATTATTCCCACAAATGCCGGTCATTTATATTAAGGCTATTACACAGGATAAACAGGAACTGAAAAATGTGTATGAGTGTCCCGTTTATAAAACGAGGGGTCGCGGACCGACTTATGTTTGGACATTTAATCTTAAGAGCAGAGACAAGCCTACCAAGTGGACCTTAGCTGGGGTTGCTATTCTGCTTCAGATATAATGATTAAAATATCGCACATGTTTTAGATATACAAATAAGATCGTATGATGAATAATGAAATTAATAATAACAGAAGAACAAAGAAAATGTAAAAATGTACAAGTGAACGTAGGAATAAATCAAATTTATCGAGTGTAAATTAAAAATAAAAGACTGACTATCTCATTGGATCAGTCAAAGTGTAGTAGCATCATCGATAAAATGATTTATTTCCAAGTCATTTATGTTTGTTGGATCATCATTTACTCCACTGGTGTTTCATCGTTAGATAGACGTCAATTTATATCGCAAACAGCTTCTTCAAATTTACTTCGTTATAAAAACTTAGAGGAAGACATGCATGATCAAGGCATTTGGGAATCAGCTGCGAGAAGAAAAATCAATGGCAACTCTTGCAAAAATTCGGGAACGCTGTTGTACAATAACATTGCAAATCGCTACAAATGTGTTTGTGAGCCAGGATACGAGGGTGCTAACTGTCAATTGAGGAGTCATATTTGCAAAGAAGAGAACACAACCTGTCTGAAGTACAACAAGAATTTTGATGACTGCGTACCAATTCAAGGAAATGGTTTTGCCTGTTATTATAAAAATGATCGAAAACGTTGGTGCAATTTCAAAAATGAAAATAGCTGTCCTCCTGCTTGGACATGTCTAGATAATTTAATTGGTCTGAAAAGAGGGTACAGATGTTTGCCTCCAGGTCAATTGAAGTCATTAACGAAGTCAGAGATGTTAAATAATCTGTGGATTCCGCAATGTCAAAATGGTGGTCGCTTGAATGAATGCGGTATTTGTGTCTGTTTAGAAAGTTTCATGGGTATGTACTATTAGTTATTATAGTAAATACTTGTAATGCAAGAAATCATTATAATCATCAGGTCCTCATTGTGAGTTTATCAATCGCTGTAAAAACGACCCTTGTTCGGACGGAAGTACTTGCCATTCATTTCCGGGTGGTTACGTATGTACTTGTCCCGATCATCGTACAGGAATTGATTGCAAAATCATTAAAAGGCGAATTATATCTACTATGAAAGAAATTCGACTGTTTCATCATCCTGAACAGTATATTTTAATTCCATCAACTTTCTTGTATTTGGTTCATAATCCTGGATATTTGCCAAAAATTTCCATTGATTTTTCGGACAGTAAGTGATCATTTTCCGGAATCATTGAATTCTCTACCATTAATGAAGGACATTGATAAGACAATGTTACCTTTTAATATGTAGGACAAGTAATAGAAATGACTCAAGAGGATTTTTACAGGATTGAGAACATCAATGATCAGTTAATAAATCTAAAATTTCAACCAATTGAAAACAATGACTTTGTTGCATATGCAATCAATTTCACTCATACCTACAGTAACGAAGGAATTTATAATATGTCATTCAGGGCCTGGAGCAATAATTTACTCATCTTCAATTCAGTATTTCCAATTCGTGTATCCGATCCAGCCAATTGCACCTTTCAATTAAATTTGAAAAACTCTGCTCAGACTCCTGACAAAGCTACACTTTATCATCGTAGAGACAGTATCGATATTTATGCTTCGACCAGAGTATCTTGCCCTGAAACTAGTCTCAATTATCATTGGGAATTATTTTCCGTTCCAAGTATTTTCTCAGCACCTGCAACGGAATTCAAAAGGTATATAGATGGAAGCGATAATTAAAAAAATTATTTTAACTAATTGGCTAATCCAATTGCCATTTAGGACTCCACAGAATATTAGCGTTCACAATGCTGAATATCATGCTTCGCCATATACGTTAACTCACGGAAACTACGTCCTCGTTTTGTCAGTAAACATGGTACAACCTATAAGTGGAGGATTGATTAATGCTACAACCTGGTTTCAAATTGTTAAAGACAAAATAGTTGCTCACGTATCAGGAGGTAATGATTATTTAATCTATGAGGGCGGTTATTTATTATGATGATCATTCTTCTACTCTTAGGTAGTTTCTGGAATGTTCACGAAACCGAACCTTTTGAGATTAGCGCTTTTGAATCCTATCACCCTGATTTACCTAGAGAGACCCAATTGAATTTTTCTTGGTTTTGTTCAGTAAAAAAGGTCGAGCATATTGCAACAGATTTTTGTGGGATAAATGACTTTAAGATGATATCAACGAAACCGGTTATACATATTCAGGATCATGTACTTACACTTGGGGTCATTTATGATTTCATGGTTAAAGTGGAATCGGATACCGCTGAAAGTTCAATGCAGAATGTAAAGATTCAAGTAAGGAATTTAGTGACTGGTTACTCACGTTCGTCTTCAATAGTTTAAAACTTTACGATGTAATGACGTTGAGAAGAGCTTTTAAGGTCGCCTATTTTTATGAAATAAAATACGTTCAAGAATCGTGTTAAGAAACTTATTGTGAACCTAAAATTATAGGTGGTTCCACAAGATGTTCAACTAATTCGCATAAATTGCATTCAAAACTGCAAGGGAAACATGGTGGCAATTAATCGTCCATTAATTTTGCAAGCATTGCCTAAAATAAAATCTAAGGATGTTGAACTAAAATGGGATTGCATACGTGACGATCAGCCTAATCTATCAATTTTAAGAACTGACGATTTCGTAGTGGACGATGACATGTTCATCGTAAAGGCTAGAGTGTTCCGGGAAAGTCATCGTTATAAAGTAAAAATAAACTTTTACTGAATTTCAATCATTTCGAAGATTCTACTAAAGAAATAATTCTATCCCAGATCACGGTCACTGCAGGGCATACAAATGACACCAAAAAGGATGGAATTGCAACTTTGAGTTTTCTAACAGTTCCGAAATTCGTAGTTGGTACTTGTACAATCTTTCCAGAACAGGGATTCGCTCTTTTTACACAGTTTGCTATAATGTGTAACAATTTCTTATCACAAAATGCACCAATTGTCTATGAAGCTTTTCAATACATGTTACCAAGCCAGGAACCATTATTGATTAGTTTTAATGTAAGTTGTTGAGAAATACTAATGACCACGATGATAACTTTGTAATTATGTCAATAATTTTTTTCTAAGGTTTTTCCAGAATTTTCGAATATTACCTTAGCAACTGGTTTGCCAGAAATGGAATACATTACTAGAGTTGTTATTTATGCTACTGATAGCACTGGTTTAATGGAATCGTATGTAATTAACGTAACTGTTTATCCTACAGCAGCTTATTTAGGAGTAATTAGTGAGATAAAACTCATTAAAACTTTGATAACCTCTATGACTTCTATGACGACTAGGCATATCGTCGAGGCAGATGTTCATGCTGTGATAAGCGTAAATATTATATCTTTTTCGTATAACATTACTTTAAGTCCTTAATTAATTTATCCTTAATTATGACTCTCAATAGAATGCATGGACGATTCTACGTGCCATCAGCACGATGGTCCAAAGACCGTTGAACGATGATGACGAAATCTTTATTAATTACCACAAATATGTTTTCGTACGTTTATTTTGTATTCATAGATTCGTCCGTATAAAGCATACTTTTACAGTTTTACTTTTTTTGAAAATAATTATATGTTTTTTGTCTTTATACAGGTGGAATATCTTTCTCGTTGTAAATACTTAAATTCAATTTCGATGAAGTATGCAATATCGGCACTGAAATTACTGATCGAAATACGAAAAAAGCACAATTATCAGCGAAATAATGATAAAGTTCAATTGATTTTGAATGAGATTTTGAATGATCCACTACTTCATAACGTATCCAGAACCGATTTGATTGATATTGGTGTCAGTATTCTTAGCACATCGCATTCACTGATCGAGAAATCACTTGCTGAGGACTCATTCTCGAGTCATCAAGCATATATAAATAATCTACGAAAATATTCAAATTTATTAAGTCATTCAATCGTACCTCACGAAAGTATCGAGGTGACAAATTTCGATGAGAATCTATCGCTCCTATTGCGTAGAAGTTCCCCAGACATGTGGTGGATCGGACGAAATCATCAAATCATTGCAAACGTCTCGGTGTCTAATAGATTCCAATGGCTCAATGAATTTTTGGATCTGGAGGCAATAATCTTTACTGCTGATCCTTCTCGACGAACGCTTGGCAAATCAGAAGAATTTAAGTTCCCAGTGGTAGGCTTGACGTTTATACAAGAAAATCATTTACCGTGCGCTACAAAGTTAAATGTATTTACTAGGCAACCATTAATACTTACACATCCATCAAAGACAATAGGATTTCGGCCAATGCAATTGCCATTGCTAACTTTAAATTTTCCCTGGAGTCAATGAATCATCAAACGATAAAAAGTAACATTTTCTACCACTACAATTACGGTTGTTAAAAGCAGTATTTATAAAAATGACTATCTTCATCATTTTGGCAAATAGGTTCCGTGCGTGTGAAGCCATCGTGGGGTTACACTAATGATGATATATCACTAACGAGATTAGAAGTACAACCAAGCGGCAGATTAGTGATAATATTTGATGATCAAAATGATGACGTGATACTTCGCGTTATTGTCACAAAATCGTATGCACCTGTGATAAACGATTTTTTTGAATCTGAGACCATACCCAGATATCGGGAACTGAATTTGACGACAATGAAAAAGTGGACTATACATAGAGATATCGATGATGGTGACAACAATGACGAAGAAGAAGATGCTGAAAATAAAACGAATGCACCAGTATTCTTTTACATTGGAGTTTTACCTCATCAAGTAATCGAATGGACATTAATGTTGTTTCTAGGAAAATGAAAACGTTTGAATTATGTTCACTGTGCGCAGGTCACACTGAGGTCACTCATGCCCAATTTAGATCCATCGATTCCTGATGATTTTCTTGAGGAAAAATCATCAAAAATAGAACGTTATCGCAGAAACATTACATACGTTTTTCGTGTATTCACGGTACATTGTTGGCGCTGGAACGAAACGATGACCAAATGGTTACCACACTGTAAAATCATGGATGACTTTACTGACAATTCAATGACCTGTCATTGTAAAGGATTGAGTACAATCACAGCGACTTACAGACAAGTCGTTAATACGACTTATTCGCATAGTGAAATTTCTATGTTCGTACAATTCGTCGAGAACGAAATCATCACATGGTACATTACATACAATGCTCGGATCTTAAGATTAATGTCAAGTAGTTAGAAAAGTGGATTACTTTTTTTCAAAATGATTTTCAGGTTCATAGCTTATTTGCTATTCTGCTTTTTGGTATTGTACCTTTGGGCTAGTAAATGGGATCATTGGGATAAGAGTCAGAGAAAAGTTATCATGCTACCGGATAATGATGAGTCTCATTCATACTCATATATATTAAAATTATATACTGGAAAGAATGAGGATGCCGCTACGAGTTCGAAAGTACATTAGTATATTATGATTAAGAATCATCAACGTCCTTTTTTTCTTCTCATTTTGATCATAACAGGTTGCAGTTAGTCTGGAAGGTTCACTTGGTAATAGCAATGTCCATGTGCTGGAATCATTATCGAGACCAGTGACGACGTGTGGTGGCATGGATTATTTTGTCATAAAAACAGACTCGTCATTAGGAGACGTTTATCGTTTGAATGTATGGCATAATCATAGGGGTCCCAGACCTATATGGTGATTATTAATTGGACGAAATAAAATTTTTTAAATTACCAAAAATGACTTTTTCATGTTTCAGGTACGTTGATAAAATCATTATCCATGATGCACAAACCCACGTCGTTAGTTTCTTTTTGATAAAATCATGGTTGTCTCCGCTTCATGGCGACGGTATAAATAATTTTTGTTTATTACTTCATGCAGCAATATTAACTTTATGAATCGTCAATGTCGAGTAACTCATGATTTTTAATTATGCAGGGTCTATAGGATTTACCTGTTATAGACTGATGAATTTTGAAAATTTTCCTTGGCGTATGCGTTACTCAAATGCCATGAATGGAATTACGTGTGCTGGTCATCATATGCTGTTCGGAGTTTTTACGAGGTAAATAAATAATCCATAAAATTCAATGAAAACAAAATTAGTATCATTTCAATTAGTATTAAGTGATACAATTAATTAATTGACATTCCGGTAATTCATTAGGCATGCCGTTCAATGTAATTCACGAAGAAAACGAGTGATATCGACTGTAACATATTGTTTAATCATTACGGCGTGCATAACTGAGTTTTATCCAAAATTCAGAAATGGCAACAATGAAATGGATTCTGTGAGCGAATTAAAATTGGAGAGCGTTGAAATTGTCATCAGTATTCTAGCCTCATTAATTTCATTTCCGATAGGCTGTGCCATACTTTGGATTTTTCGAAATATAGCACCCGTACAATCCTACGCCAGTGATTATACGTCTAGGTAATTGATAATTACAACAGAAGTTACTTATAAAAAGTTCGGGAATAAATTCCTTATAACGTTCATAGGTACGTACAAGAAATAGTAATACCAAAGCCAATGAAATTAGATGATCTGGAGAGGAATGATCTGATTGGTCAGTTCAGTAGCAATCAGCAATTAGTCGTGAATAGAATGTATATGAATATCGATAATCCTGTAATTCAAAATCACGTTCTACCCTTGAGTCATTTGAATGATACCGAATCTAAAGAACTATACGAAAAGGTACGTAATTAAATTTTTAATGATTTTTGTAGATGTATCTTTAACTATCAAATTCACCTCAAAAAAAAATTAGTTTGACCTACAACTATTACCTAATAATTCTTACTACCTGCATCAGATGATCTCAAAGACGCGACCTATACATGGAATTCAAAGAGTGCGATTGGCTTACCTATTCCCTCATACATTTCTCTATCCAGTCTGCGCCTTATATTTAATTATTTCAATAATCTCGTTATATTTCACACTGACTCGAGGATCACGGTATTCATGGAACACAGCACGGCAATATCTCATCTCATGTTGGATATCACTTTTATTTAGTTTTCTAGTTTTGGAGTCACTGAAGGTAAAGTTACTAAAAGTTACTTATTAATGATTGAAATAAATAATAATCAATAGGTAATGATAATTGCATTATGGCAAATATCAAGAGACAATTATCTATATGCGTTCGAGGATAGAAGCTACATAGTGATTTACGTAACACGCGAATTAATCGCGATGATGCAAACTAGACAAAGAAGACTTTCTGAAATTAGATCATCGTCAATTTACAAGCCAATACCTCGAGAGAGAGTCGATGATCTAAAACGTGGATTTATTAAAAATTTCATTGTAAAAGTATGGTGCAATTCATGATTTAGAGTGTTTAAGATATATTTGTAAATTTTGTATATTTTAGGTTTTCCAGACTGAGGTAATAGCTACCATAGTATTTTTGATATGTCTGATTATCATCCAAGCAAATGTTTATAATCGTAGGAGTTATTATCATTATAGGAATCTTGACTTACTCATAAATGGTCATTCCAATTACAGTCAAATGTCATTGGTTAAAGTAAACTATATGGAAGATTTTATTTCTTATTTAGAAACGACTGTCTTACAAAGTATTTATCATGAAAGTGATGCTTCCGGTGGAATTGTTATTACTAACGATGGCGTTAATCATCTCGTTGGTAGCTCCAGAATTAGACAGGTATGTACATCTGGATTATAGTTTTGACAAATAATTTTTGCTATTGATTCGTAACATCTATTTTCTGACAGATCAGAATACATCCAGAATCGTGTTTAAAAGATCCGCTTAAAGATTTGCATGCGGATTGCAAATATGCGAATATTTACTATGATATGGATAAAAGAAACTTCTCCGAATCATGGAAAGAGGAGATCAGTAAACCTGGACCCTTGGCTCGTGAACAAATTTGGTCTTATCAGGATATAAATAGTGATGAATATTTTGCGATAGGTAAAAATGAGTTATTGCAAAGCCTTAAAAGTAATTCGCACTATGTACTCAATTGAATAATTATTATCAAATAGGAAATGAATCCAGCTATCCAAGAGGTGGTTATATGGTATTACTGGGACGTGATGAAAGTACAGCTTTAACCGAATTTAATTATCTCAAAGAATCAAAGTGGGTCGATAAGTTCACCAGAGCAGTTATCTTTGAGACTTCACTTTTTAACCCAAACACCAAAGTAGCAAGTACCATTAGGATTCTGGGTGAAAAGTGCTACAATGGTGGTTTTGTAGCTAAGCAAAATATTTATTTTGCAAAGGTGCGAGTTTAGGGAAGCAAATTATAAATACACTCAAAATTACACAAAGGAAGAATTTAAATGAATTTACGACAAAACTGTTCTGATTTATCTTATTTAGGTGAGATCAATCAACGATCAGAAGGAGGTGATCCTGATCTTAATGATGATCATACTTTTTCTATCAATGTTCCTTTATGTACAAAAAAAACAAACGGAGTACGCTAAATCATCATGGAGACACATTTCCCATATATGGAATTTATTGTGGATATTATTTATTATTACTGGCATTGTCGTCATCTTAACATACATTTTTCGTATGAGTAAAGTCAGTTATCGAAATTATTTTTGCGATGTTTTATATGCAACTATAATTGTAACAATCGATTAATTCATATTGATTAAAACTTCATGATTTAGGTAATAAAATCAATAGAGAAACTAAAAAATTCTCATACCGAAAAATACATATTTTTTGATGATATTGTATGGGCTGAAAGTGTATTCTTAACTATCATCAGCATTTCTTTAATTGTGACAATCATAAAAATTGGTGATATCATTATTACAAAGTAAGTACCAAATTTTTGACCTTAATTTTGAAAGGGCTGACAATTAAAAATTAGTAAGATATGTCATTTTACTTGATAATACTATTATTCATTTATTTTTAGATGGAGAATATTTTTACTTTGGAAAACAATCACTAAATCTTTAGGATTAATAATGTCAGCGACTTTCATTATTTTGATAACACTCATGGGCTTTGGATCATTGACATTTCTCATATTTGGCACCCATGCATGGACTTATCATAACTTTCATTGGGCAACTGCTTCTCTTTTCAAGATTATGCCAGATCCTATGGATTTTACATATTTACCTGCTTGGAACACATGGACATCATTGCATTTAACGATGCCGATAATTAGTGGAATAATTACACTTGCATTATTAATTCTTCGATATCTTATATTTTCAATCATTTTAATGAGCTACGATGCTCTACGTTTTCAAACTGGAATTGAAAAGGATGTTCATCGTTTTTTGAAAGATCGTACCATTAAACGTTACTTTGAAATTGAAAGCTCAAAGTCTGACCTAAGGGTATAATTATATAACATCAACTATAATAATATTATATTCTTATATTCAATGAATTTTTATTTCTTAGATGTTTGAAAAATCAAATTTGGATTCACAACGATATCAAATTATTCTTCGACTTTTAAAAAACGCTGTTAATATAGAAGATAATGAAGCCAGACAGCAAGCCATGGGAAATTTACTATTATATAATTTAATTAAAAAGGCTGAATTAAAAAATTTTAAATCATCCGAAACTGAAATGACAAATCAGTTGAAAAATGATTTCTTAATGATTAACTCGCTTAGAGCTGCTTTACGGCTGCAAAGATTCTAGAATTTTCAAGATAAATAAAATAATAAAATTATGATATCATGAAAAAACCTAATTTTTCAAATGTTTCAATATTTGCCATGAACAAGTTATTGTAAATAAAAACTTTAAGAAATTCGTTAATAGTAAATTATGATAAAAGTGCATGAAAGACGTGATTTTTCTAGAATTTTGATTTCGTGATTATCACATACGCACATGAGTCTCGTATACTATTTTTTTTAACTAAGTGTGCAAGATTCGATTTCTCATGCCTATTTTTTAAACTGAGTGTGCGATGTGAGTTATAACTATGTCGCTAAGATACCATTTGTTTATCATAAGCAGCTGTTTGTTTCTCGATACCGTTTTGTTTATTATAAACAGTGACTTGAACTCACAATCAGTATGCAAAATTCGATTTCTCATGCCTGTTTTTTAAACTGAGTGTTTGATGTGGGTTTCAACTATATCGCTACGATACCCTCTGTTTATCATAAGCAGCTGTTTGTTTCTCAATATCGTTTTGTTTATCATAAACAGCGAGCTGAAATCACAATCGGTGTGCGAAATGATTATTTCGCTCAAAATGGGTGAATCGGGCACTTCGCACACTGCCAACGGGCATGAGAAATCGAATGTTGCAGACTGAGTTAAGAAAACTCTTTTATTTTTTCAATTTGTCGCAAATGACAATTGAAACATGTATGGTCAATATTTTCATTAGAATTCATCATGACGTCATTATGAATTGAACGTATGTCTTCAACATATGAAAAGTAACAAATCATCATAAATAATTAAGTTATTAACCGTCGTTGTTACTGCTGACAAAAATAAAAAACATGAATCGCTCGGAAAATTCATTATTTTACGAGCTTTCGACAGTTGCCGAGGTTATGATCAAGTCTAAAGTGACGTTGAATCACTTACAAGAAGAAACCAATGCCATGATAGATTTGTTACCGGAATTGGATATAATGTTGAAAAATCCCCGGTGTGACGAGGATGAGCTGAAATCTGAAAAGTACGAGAGAATAATGAAAATGAAGAAACATGCAGATTCACAAGCGATTAATAGTTCAGCACTGCAACAGAAAACTATGTTTACCCAAGAATTTCCTGATCGATTGAATAAACTTGAAAATTCAGCACGCGTATGTATATCGATACGGTATTGATATCTTTGATTGATTCGAACAATTACGAATGATTAAATCTTTTTAATCTCGCAGACTTTCTGGCTCTCGACATTCATGCTCTCCAGCAATTATTTGAGTGTTCCACAACCACCATTGCGATGCGATTGGTACACACCGCGTAAAAGATCAATTCCACGTATAGACGTGAAATTTTAAATAATTGCACAAACGACTTGCCAACTCCATAAGTTATGCAGTAAGTATCACGAGTACAAAAGGAACTCGACGGAATTCAAAAAGTAAGAGAAACTCCCAAAAAGCAATTACCATTATCATATGTTTCCAATACCATTACTATCATGTAGATACTTTCGTAATTAACTTTCGGGTAATTAAGGCGACAGTTAAATAACATACAGATAAGTTAAGAGATATATTTAATCTATTTTATTTGTATACAGACGTTAATCACCATATTTTAAGAATCGCATAAATGTGCACACACGAAGATGATTAATTATAGCCTGACCTTTATGCTGCAAATTATCAGAAATATGAAATTTAAAACATTTACCGATCCCAGGGAAATTCCACATGCCTAGAAACAATAGCCAAATTTTTTACACGATTCCTTGTTGTAAGATTGTATTCCTTGTTGTTTCTAAGTACATTTTTGCAAAAATAAAAATTTGCTGATAATATATTCTGTCACTATTATGGCTCCAGAAGTTACTGTAGTTTTTTAATGAGACTTTTTAGCGATAATGCATTCGTTTTATCATTTACTTAGTAACCGATATTCTGCCTGACAACTAAATACAAAGGTCATAAGTATTAATAACTGTTTACGTGTTAAAATATTACTCTGTTGCAATCATTTAAACGTTTATAAAACTGATTACGAATTGGGTTATCGTAATTAATATAAATGTACTATATATGAAGTATATACCTCTACATGTACGAGTAGAATAAGAGTTTTGGATGTCGAATTATGACACTCTTTTAAGGATTATTTTTATACGAAAATCAACTGTAATATTTAAAGTGAATGTTTCAATGTGCTTTCAATATATGTTTGAAGTGAAAAAAAATGTATTATTTCATTGCAAACTCAGTATATAATGACTAATCAAAGGAAAAAGAATGAAATCTGGAGAGTGGGCAAAGTTCAAGAAAATATCTGAACTTCACCTCATTACACATCTGCCTGTGAAATACATGTGATTCCATGATTCTTTCGTTTTTTTGTCCGCAACCAGTTTTCTTGTAAAGCATGTAATTAAAAGAATTTTTTTTCACTTCATTTTATTTTATAAATCGAATTACTTAACTCTGAAATTTCGATTTCACTGCATATAATTAAGTTAGTATGATAGAGTTTGGCTGAACTCAAATCAATAGTTATATATAATTGGTATAATAAATACCATAAACAACTAGAAAAACATATTACAAAATATGAATTCAATACTAGCAAATATAAATTTTTCTCATAAATAAATTATAATGTTTACTGAAAGAGCAAATCTGCATTGCCATTTTTTCCCTATTGTTTATGGATCAGGAAAAAGAGGACGCGAAAGAGAGGCAGCCGCCGCATTCCTTTTGTTTAACAGTAATTTCTCAATAACTATACAGTAAATTAAGTCTATATTTTTATAGTAATGCCTTAGATATTAAACTTTCCGCAAACAGATTTTAATGCATAGGTTCAGTTGCTAACTTTTGCGAAAATCAAGGACATCTTGCTAAATACAACCATTTTTTCTACACCACCTCAATTTTACCTAATAAATAATATCTCATTAACTAGACGATAAAAAAGAATTGTATATTTCATCCAATACACGCACAGGTTTGAGTTCTTTCGATTAGGCATTAAAAGATGTAAAGTCAACTTTATAACATACCATACTACCTTACTACCTTAAGGACTTATACCAGAGTATAATTTTCAAAAATTTGAATTTTTAATATTTTTTTAAAGTTTACAATATTGAAAATATTGTGTTGCAATATTTATTGCGAAATTTTAAAAAATTGTAAAAGTTATACATATAGGCTTAAGTGAGGAGTGGCGGTACCATGCGGACCGGCAGGCGTGAACATTTGCATGCGTTTCAGGTATATGGAGTGAATTTCGTCAGCTGGTCCTTCCAAGTCTCCGTGTTGTGCAGTATATCAGAATTCAAGAAGCAGAATGGAAAAGCTAATATTAATAGTGATTCGAAAGTAACAAGAGATAAGTAATTCTGATATCTCGAAAACAATTCGAACGATTTTCATGAAAATTTGTGACAACATACTTGAAAAGGTTCCTTTCTTGATGACATTCTCGCTTTTTTTAAAATCCATTTTTCAATAAAAAATGGGTCAAAAATTGACGTCCAAATTCAAATGGCCGCCATTTTTCCCAAAACTTTTTTTTTCTTTTCTTCTCGTCAATAAGAGCGTAATATATGACTTATTGAGAAAAAACATGGTTTTTTGTTTCCGACGAACCGCCACCGTTAAATAAGGGACACTGCAAAGGCCTTCTTCAAAAACATAATTTACGCGAGCTTCGATAAACATTGTATAATAATAATCAAATTTCTTGAAAAAATTATCAAATATACCTCAATAAACCCTCTTTCCAACATACCATCAATGATTATAATAGAATGCATAGTTACCGAGAAAAAAAATCGCAAAGTAGGCCTACTTTTTCACCCATTTACTCTGATGTAAGCCTATAAGTTAAAAACATTTCTTTTCGTTACAAAGTTGTATTGCAATTCATTAACCCCTGTCCGATAGAATATGTGTGACCTATGCATTGATATAAAAAATGTATGAAGCTTGAATCAGATGTTTTGGACTTAAAATACATAACGTGAAGTGACCCATGACATTTTCTCATACGTTAGCGTCGATGCCCGTCGTTTATAATTAGTAATTACACACTAACGCTTCATATAATTGTGTGCATATTTACAAATTTTAGCCAATGACGGCTTTGTGTTGTAGGACCACAGGTCACGAGCGAATATTAATGATTAGAAAAAGAAGAGACTATAAAAGGAGCGAAAATATCAATAACGGAACATCATTATTCTCGGTGTCCTCTCAGTATCATGCAAATTTTTCGTTGCGGTTCCTGAGTTAAAGAAGTCAAAAAAATTTTAGCAACGAAGCCAAGAAGGATTTAGAGACGGGGAAGTAACATTTCTGGAGGAAAATTTTTTTTCAAAAATGATAAAGGAATTTGTGGCCCTTTTGGTAGTCGCAGGCATCGCGGCTAACGCAATGAGTGTGCACACAGCAAACAAGGACTTCCTCGTGAAACAGAAGAAACTGTATGACCTTTTGTATTTCAAAACCTTCGATAATGAGCTTTTAGAATTGGCTAAGAGCTACGATGTCGGTAAGAACATCGACTCCTACGAAAATAAGGTGAAGAACACTTTTTAAAATTTTTTATTACACCTTTGCATTATAATTTATCTCACTGCCAATATTTATGTCCATTTTCATACATTACAGACTGTTGTCACGGAATTTCTGAAACGTTTCCAATTCGGTATGCTGCCAAAAGGCAAGCTCTATTCCACTCAGTACATGAAGATGCGCGATGAGGTCACTGCTCTCTACAATCTTTTCTATGAGGCCAAAGACTTTGATACTTTCTACAAAACGGCAATTTGGGCCAAGATGCATCTTAATGAGATGATGTTCTCCTACGCCTACCAAATTGCAGTTTTCCATAGACCCGATACCAAGTACATTACTCTGCCACCTCTATACGAAGTCAACCCATTCTATTTCTTCGACTCTCAATTGATCAACGATGTTAAAAACATCAAGATGAAGTATGGTAAAGACGCATACGGTTTAACAAAATTTTAATGTAAATTAAGACACAGTTGAGACTTTAATGTTAAAAATTAATTCTGTGTTTACAAATGATCATTCCTACCGTTTCTTGTACAATTATATAATAATGTTGTATAGTAGTATAAAATTTGGTAAAGTTAACCATTGCAATAATTATTTTACTTAACTGGCGTAAAATCCAACTCTGCAGGTACTGCCAAACTTGAGAAGAATTACTTGGTTTTCGCCAATTACACTCCCATGTGCTCGATGGACACTTATCTCGAGAGCGACCACAAGCTTAACTACTTTATGGAAGACATCGGCTTGAATTCTTACTACTACCACATGAGGGCCATGTTTCCGCTCTTTGTATCCGACAAGAACCTGAACTACACCAGGGATGTCCGAGGCGAGATCTATCTGTACGGACACAAACTGCTCATGTCCAGATACTACATGGAGCGTCTTTCCAATGATCTTGAAGATGTTGAAGACTTCGATTGGACTATGCCATTTGTTCCTGGATTCTACAAAGAGATGGTCCATCCGAATGGCGTGATGTTCCCGCAGCGCGAGAGCTACCAGACTCTACCTTCCTACAAGTACAAATACATGAAAGTAAGTAATATTTAAGCAACGCATGAATTTAATGACCTATAACATTCATCTTGGAAGAATGTACAGAAGAAGAATAGAAGAAGTTAAAAATGTACGCTTTCTTTTGTAGGAGGCTAGGGAAGTGGAATCTCGCATTATGGAACTCATCGACTTTGGTTACGTCTACGGCCTTGACGGTAAACCGGTGGACATTTACACACCCGCTGGTTACAACGTACTCGGAAACATCATCGAGGGTAACAAAGATTCCTACAACGGTAGATATTACAAGAATTTAGACGTTCTCATCAGGAAGGTCTTTGGCGCTACCAGGATGGCTAATCACAAATATGACATCGTGCCCAACGCACTGGACCTTTACGTCACTAGCATCAGGGACCCTGCCTTCTACCGTATCTACAAGAGGATCGTGAACCTGTACCAAAGGTAAGTATCAGGAACTAAGACATCTAATAAGTAAGTACGGCTGGATCTTAACTAAGCTAACTAATTTACTGATATAGGTACATGGTGAACATGAAGCCTTACACTCGCGAGCAGCTGAACTTCCCCGGAGTGAAGCTCAACGACGTCGTTGTTGACAAGATGGTTACCTATTTCGATCAGGTCGACATACCAGTTACCAAGGCTTTGAGTTTCAAGGACCGCATCGATGAAATGTCTTACAGCATCAAGGCTCGTCAGTACAGACTGAATCACAAACCTTTCTCCTACACCTTCGACATTGAGAGTGACAAGGACACCACTGCCCTGATTCGCATCTTCTTGGGACCCGCCTTCGACATTCACGGCAAAAGGATAAACCTCGAATCTAGCTGGATGAAATATATCATCTTGGATTTCTTCGAAGTAAACCGTAAGTTCAAGTACTTAGGGTACCAACGACATGGTCCCAAACGAGTTTTTAAAAAAATAAATTGGTCTAATGTGTTCATAAAACAATTAATATAACATTTCATCGTTTCAGTCAAGGTCGGCAAGAACAAGATCGTCCGTAGCAGCACAGAGTCTGTCTTCGTGGTCCCTGACGAACTGTCGAGCGAAGCATTTTATGCGAAGCTCCAAAAGGCCATGGAAGGTAGCGAGCCTTTCGTTTACACGGAGAACATCTACGGATTCCCCGACAGATTGATACTGCCTAAGGGTAAACCTCAAGGAATGCCGTATCGTCTCTTCTTCCACGTGGTAGAGCTGGACAAGACTCAAATCGTAAACATGGAGCTTCCCTTAATGGGCAAACTTTACCATGATGAAAAAGGAATGGGCTATCCTCTTGACAGACCAATCTGCATCTGGGACTTCATGACCCCTAACATGTACTTGAAGGATGTATTTATCTATCACGAAGACATGATGCAGGAGGTCGTAAGAGAGAAGATACATGAAGACGAGATTAAGATGAAGAAGTTACAAGCGATGAACAATTAAATTGTTATCATAAGACCGTCAAAAATACTGCCCTAGTGCTCCTTTATGGTAGCACTTAATGATCTCTACTTTTCGCGATCAACGGTCGATACTCATATCTGTGAAATGACTAGATAATAATTTTTGAAAATAATAATTCTTTTTTCATGCATATAAATACAAAGAAATTAAGAACATTGCTTTTTCTATATCCAATGTCTAACGCCATTAATGGCATTATAGATTCTAAGCTTAAGAGCACTGTCGGTGCGCAAGTTGAAACACAAATTAAGGGAATCGAATGAGTTCGAGGAATTTACGTAAGAAACTTTTCGAACAGTTTCTGAGATAGAAGTGCTTTCGTGGATATAGCGTGTACCAATCATTCATTTGAGAAAGGATGTCGAATATTTATGGAAATCAAAGCTTATTCAAGTTATACATATATATGTAATAAGAGCTGATTGGTAACAACTGACTTCCATGTACAAAATATTTTCTTTTGGTTACTTCTAAATTTTTGTTATCAAATTTAAAAGCCTCGCTAGCCACTACGGCCTACGTAACACTTGGCTTAGTTTTTTTTTTTTAATTCAAGATAATATCACACATATAATTGGTCCACGAGTTCTATGCGTAGTTTTGGTAGATCGAAAAGCACCGAAGTTTCTAGAAAACCATATGCAGCTCTGCATATAATTTCTTTCATAAAGTAGGTATATATATCAGTAAAAAATAGTTGTTAAAAAAAGGATAGATAGCTGAAAGTTTGAAATCCTTGTAAAAAGGACGATAACGTTAAAAAACAGTGTAATATTAGAATAGTTACAATGATGACGTTCATGATTACTTCGAGGTATGTCAACTCAATTCACAGTGCGATTCTAACTACAGAAAGTTATTAATACGGTAATCAATTATAGAAATTATCAAGTGATAAGGTTGATTGAAAATGCATAACATTTTGAAATTCGTACCAAGCGTGTTAAAGTTCAAGCTTAAAAAATCATCTGCATAGTTATCGAGTTAAGAAAGCGTTACGAAACGAAAAAACAACAGAA